>NC_079154.1:118637972-118941768 GCF_947563725.1 Argiope bruennichi
GGCTGAATTCACTAAAACCAGATGATGCTGATTACATATCAGCGCTGGAAAGACTTCAAAATGTGTCTGTAAACCAAATTAGCAACATGCTGTGATTTATTGAGAAAAACACATAAGAAAAGATATCCAACTTTTTACAGTTAATGACTTTCGCAAGAGACTATCCATAAGTCTATCGGAAACATCAACAAGAGCACCGACGTCTCTTAAAAGGAAATCAAAAACTATGATCCCTATAATCTCAAGAGATCTCGTCGACTTATATACAATTAAATCCTTTCCCATCAATACAATTTTAACATACTTACTTGACTCTAAACCGCTTTTTGCCGATAATATTATTATATAAAATCCAACCCACTCTCTTCTTCCTTTTGATTTTTTTATACTTTATTAATTAGCATTGATAATTGTTAGGTACATCTGTATTTATTAAGAACATCCCTCTTGCTAAGTAAAATTGTTCCTAAGCCATTCCATTTTTTTTACTTAAAAATATATTTAAGTATTTGTTTAGATTAGTAAAATATAAAAATATGATAAAGGTTAACAATAGGACAACCATTAGTTTTGTAATTTTGAACTAAAATTCGGTTGGGAAAAAAAATCGAGACAAGCGGCGAGATTGTTGATGAATTCCCCAGAAATAAATATTTTAAAAATCTAAAAATTGAAATAAGTTTATTAACAACAATTAAATACATAGTTGTTAAAGTGTTAAATGAGGCACAGAATTTTCGTATATCTATATAATGTTATTTATTATCTAAATATATGTGATTTGTATGCATGAAAATTAACTTTTATACTGTAAATTAAAAGACATATTATTCCGTCAATTAAATAAATAATTTTAAAACGCTAAATCAAGTATATTATTGTATTTCTGTCTAAAAAATATTTAGAATATAATATAAAACAGTTTTTTATCATCTAACTGTTAAAAATAATCACATATTCGATTACAGGTGGTTGAAACGAAGTTCTATTTAAATTTTTATTCTGACACTAATTATTAAAATTGTGTGGCGTTATATTAGAAAACAGAATACGTTTTATTTTTTTTCTCCTCAGTTATGTTATTAAATGCTTTTTGTGGGGGCAATAATATTTAAAATCGCAGATTCACTTGAATTATGGAGCATAAAATTACTCTATCTAAAGGCTTTCAAATTTCATGACACTCTTTTGTATATCTGTATCTATATCAATACTTAAAACAAAGTTAAATGTGTGTGTGCTGTTGGCGCTCTACAGGCTAGATCGTTTGATTTATAGCTACCAAATTTGGCACATGCATAACTTGGAGGTTGTTAATGGGCACATTGGAGTATCTTTTTGAATTTTTAATTATAATTATAATTAATTTAAAAAATAAGCGAAATTTTGGCGTTTTTCCGCTATAACTTCCGAAAATATTACAGTACAAAATTGATTTTCACATCATATTGAAGATAAAAAAAAATAATCTTTTTAATGATACTTATGTTTTGAATGGTAAATTAAAATTCTATTTTATTGAATTTTCAAAAAAATAATTTAATCATATTTTTCAACAGTTCATTTCGCTCAAAATAAAAATAAAATCTAACTTGCACGAGCACGTTTCGCATGCATGGGAAAAAATTAACTTTTATTCATTCGTTGCCATCACTTTGACAATAGCTCAAATTTAAAAAAAATGAGTTAAATATTATTGCAAGCCTAAAAAAGTGTAATTTACAGCATGTATCTATATGCAAATAAATAAATAAGAAATAATATATATTTTAAAAGATAAATTTTTCTATAATCTTTTACAATATCTACAATATTAATTCAATTTATCAGCTTTATTTAAAGATACGTGGTTTTATATATATCCTTTCAATTCAGGTCCCAATGGCTAATTTGTAAACTTTTGAAAGGAAAACTGAATTTTCTGATAAATATGAGAAATTTCGTTGAATAATTTTTGAGATATTACAAAAATCATGAAAATTATTCGGTTGTACACATTAAATTTAAATGCCGAGCGACTCTGTTTTTAGTATAAATATTTAAAAAAAAATGTTGATTTCAGTAAAAATTGTTTTTCTATTAATTATTTTTATTTAATCATTTCCAATTTAATTAAAAGTTAAAAATTTAGGTTAACTAATAGGAAATGACAGAGATAAATAGTGCATTATGGGTTAAAGCCTTTATAATAGAATGAGTGAATTTTATGAATATCAAAATTTGTAGCTTAAAAATATTTTGATGAAGAAGCTATTAAAATACAAATTACATTAAATATTTAATTGGAAATTTTAACTTTTACTAAGACTACTAACTGGCTGGTCGCATAAGGGAGCTAGATAAAAGTAAAGAAACATTTCATATTGTTGTTAGAAAATCTGCTAGCATTTTTAAAATTTTTTACTTAATTTAAATGGAAATGATCACTAACAATTTACTGCCTCTTAGCAAATTTCTTCTTTCTGATAACAGTATTTGGTGCAACACATATCTTTGACACTTAAATCATTATCCATTTACGGATGATACACATTTCGGAAATATTGGACTACTTATGTATAAAGACTTCCGTTTGACGTGAAATAGTGCCTGTCACCGAAATGTGGTATTTATTACATCAAACTGTCTCAGTTGCAACTTGGCTTATATATAATAAACGCAGTGAAATGTCACTGTTTAATGCTTGCAGCAAATTAATACATCAAAAGTTCCATTTGTACTAGATTGATTTATTAATGGAATATAATCATTTACTCGCTGTTTAAGCTGCAGGGAGATATCGCTTTATGGCCTCGTCATAAAATATAATACTTTATTACCGGAGTATCATAAATATAATCTTGAAATATTGAGGAAAATTTATAAAGAATGTGGCAACAAGAATCAGATGTTTCCTGATCAAAGAAACAATGTATCTTAAAAGATTGCAGCAATTTATTTAAGAAAATATAAAACAACATTCGTTTTTGATTGCGTGTTTTTTTTTATTATTTTTTACATTTAAATGTTTACTTAAAAATAAAGAATGCTTTGATTTTATATTAATTTTAACGCAATATTCACTTAATAATAAGAAGAAGAAGTTGATGAATATAAGTTCTGTGTTTAAAACAAAGAAATCATAAACGCTTATAGAATCCATGAATTAAATTAATAATGGATATATTTCATTATTCACATGATTATAAATTATGAAAATTGTTCGTAATTCACATTTTAACTTGAATGCCGAACAACTTTGCTTTCAGATCTCATAATTAAAAAAAAATATATGCTTGATTTCAGTAAAAAAAAGTCTTTATATTAGCTTAAAATTAAAACTGAATTTCTAGGATGCTGATAGAAATTAGAGAGCGATGCTTTGTACAATGAGCAGAACTGCTTACTGCTTATATGTCTATCAAAATTTGAAGCCAAATAATATTTTGCTGAAAAATTATTATGAGACTAAGTTACATAAAATATTAATTGAACATATTAGTAAGCATTAATGCTAGCGAACCGGCTGGTTGCCAAAGGCGGCTAGTTGAAAATAAAGTGATGGAAATGAAATTATAATAAAGAATAAAAATGCCGTTGAAAGTCAAATAGTTGACTACTAAAAGTCAATTAATACTCAAGGTGATAATAGATATTAAATGCGAATAATAGGGATTTTTCTGAACAGCAGGTTATATTAGTTATTTCTTAAGATTAGACTTATTCAAAACGTTAAAAAAAAAGAAAAGGGAACAATGGCAAATAGTCACATTAGCAGTCTTTAATTACTCTGGTTTTGACCTTGATTCCTGCCCCCTCCCCTACTGTCTACCATTTGCCATTCATGTGGTAAATCTAGTCCGAGTTAAAGATGGGACGATTCAGAATCCGGCCAAATATGATATCACCCCCTCCTTTCTTAAGTGAAAAATACCAGCTAGTTAATATTCATAATAAATGCTTTCATTTGTTAGAATATCATGAATTGAAAAAAAAAGTGCCTTGTATTCTTCGAATTATGAGCGACGTTCATGCCACATACAATAGCAATAGATCCTCAAACGAGCTTCGCCCAGAATGCAAGAAACAAATCGACTTCTCACAGACAAAACATTCCTCATAGAATACCGCAACAGTTTAAGACAACTCCCTATTAACAAAAAACAATTTCCGATATCTCCGCGATGTTCATCGATATTTTTAATGCCAGAATTGTGAGGATATTCTAACAATGTTGTTGGGCATTTCGTGCTGATAGGGTTATTTATGAAATGAAATTCAGAAGTAGCATCGCCAATAAGCTGCAATGAAGTTTAAATATCTGTTACAGTAACTTACCATCATATTTAACAGGTGCTTCGATAATAGTCAATGAAAAAAAAATGCAAAATGTATAGGTAAATGAAATATAATAAATGTTTTGTGACATAAAATATTTTGAATAAAAGCACTTTGATGTATCCTAAATTTTCATTTAACTTTAATACATTAAAATTAATTTAGCACTTCTTAACTATGAGTATTAATATTTTATGCAACTTTCCACATTTATAAACTGGAATTGACTTATTTTAAGCGTACGTAAAACTTTTAACTTGCTACTTTATTATTATTATTTAGTTACATAAAATATTTTGAATGTTTTTTCTATCCTTCTTCTTAATTTATAAACTATATATCTATTTATAATAAATGTGTAAAATATTGAAGACTGACAGGTTGTACATCAATAAACATTGCTCAAGAATCCCCATTAAATATTTTATGATATAAATATTCTCACAGAAACATTTACAGATGAAAAATAGGGATAGTTTACATATTCGATATAGATTGAGAATACAAAAATTAGATTTATGCATTTCTGAAAAATATTGAAAATATTTTTCGGCAATCCGAGATTGGGCAAGCTAAAATTCAGAGATGGAAACAGAGCATTGTTTGCCCAAAAATAAAAACTTTAGAATTAAAAAACATGTCATTTTCCTCTCCAATTCTAAAAAAATTAGAATCCCTTTTTGGAAGAAGAAAAAGTTAGATAAATATAAATTCATTATGTTTCTGAATTCGAGTTGCAGATAAAATCATTCAATAGCAAATTTTTCATTCATATCCAATCATGAACTAATGTTGAAAAAAAGAATTAAAACATCATTATCAGGTTGTATAGGGTTAATTGCTATTGTATTAGTTAAAAACAAAATGCCGGCGTCCTGGCAAAGGGGTAGCGCGTCTTCCCTGGGTTCGAATCCCGGTTCGAGCATGGTTGTTCTTCATCTGTTCTCTCTGTAAGATGTGTGTATGTGCCCCATTCTAAAAAGGGGTTGTGCAAGCGAACGCGATGCGTGAGTAGCTAAGACTTCCTCTTGGCCCTAGTTGGCGCTACTAAAACAAGAAACGATTCCTTTGCTTAAAATCGCTGATTTCGTCAGCGAGCTTGTCAAACACAACAAAAAACACTGATTAAGTCTAAAATATGCTGTTTCGTGTAGTAATTTTAACTGATTTAATTTTTTTTGTAAATAAATATTCGCTTATACATATGGAATACCATTATATAAATATATATATATATATATATTTTCAAATTATACAACATAATTGGGAAATACTATTATGTGTTATAATCTGTGCATGAGCAAATGCCTGAAATATTTTCAAAAACATTATGATAGATTACGCTAATGGATTATTCTGGGTACGATTTATGAATTACATCTGAATGAAAAAAATCAAGCATCCTTGTTTCCAAGAATTTATAAGTCTCTTCCCAATTTATTTCTAAAGTAAAAACAAAAATGATATAAAAATTGAAATTTTCTATCATTAGAGCCAAGATCACATCAAATGATTATATCTCCAAACTCTTTCCAAGAAAGGATCTTATCTTTTGACAGATGAAATTTATTACAACTTTAAAAAAAAAAGTATCTCTCGCAAGTTCGTTATCGTCAAATGACACTTCCCTTTATTCCGGTAGATCTTCTTCGTCTTTTCTTTATAACGAAACTATACATGTTGCCGACAGCCCACAACTCTTTGAAATCCAACAAACTTCGTTTCTTCGAACTTTCTTTGATCTTCCCTCCCTGAAAGGATCTCATTCTCATTTCTGTTAAGTTTATATCCCCCCCCCTTTTATCTAGATCTTAAAAAAAATGAACAAAAACTTTGCACAAAAGATACTTTTTGCTATTTTTATGTCTTTCGCCTATTTGTTTGACTTTCTGCGAGTGAGTCCGAAGTCGCAACTTTGAAAGGTACTGACCTCCTCTGACAATGAATGACAGATCTATCTTTTATTTGAGATTGACGTGCCTGACAGCATTCTTCACTTCCGCTTCAAACTTTTCTCTCTATATATTTTTTTTATAGATAAGAGACAAACTAATCACATCAATCAGAACAAAATGAATAAAAAAATGTATTTTTTTATTTATTTCTTTTTAGTATTATAAATATATGATAAGATTCATATTAAGATATGATTTTAAACATGCGATCACATTAACAGAAGTAATTAGATTTATCAAATTAGAGAGCTGTGAATATAAACTTCCTTTCATTCTCAATGTAAAAAGTCTCAAGAATAATATAACCCATTTGTGGGACACATTTATTTTCAGAATAATTACAGAATTTTGGAAGTTTATATGATTTTAATTTTAAAACATTCACAGAATAACTATTAGAAATTTTTTGACATAATTAGTCACGCTGAAATAAAGCAAATGTAATAATTTAAATGAAAATTGTCGCTCACACTTTTAATTAACTTTCTCATATCTGAAATGTATATTGTAAGTATAGAGAAAGTATACAGGAAATATAGAGAAATGAGTGTAATTGTTAAAAAAATTGGAGCACAAGAGTTTGATAAATCTCCATGTTTTCGACCTTGAGTTCGAAAAAGACATTTTTTGAAAATGTCTATCTGTCTGTGACAAAGGTAGCTTAAAAAGGCTTTTAGAAATGAAATGAGGGATACGAGGTATTTGAGGATGAAATTTGGTATATGGTCTTAATGTGTAGATTTCTGTCAATTTTTATGCAAAATCGTTTCCGAGGAAGTCTGTCTGTCCGGCTGTTCGAATATAAGTTAATACGATAACTATAAAAAAAGCTAGATAAGATGGATAAAACTCGGTACACAGATTTAATATCTATATAGTAGACACCTATCATATTTTAAGCCAAATCCAACAAGTGGTTGATCTTCTGCTCGTCTACTTTCCGAAGCGCGTAAAAGCTATAACTTAAAAAACGCAATAACTATATCAAATTTAATATGCTAGTTTGTGACTGCAAGAGTAGTTCTATATGAAATTTTGGTTTCCATCGTTTGGGAAAAAGAGTGTCTAAAACAGAAATTCACCGTTACTAAAGAGCATGCGAGAATGTTTTAGGGAGACAATTATAGCACTAGAGGAGTTAAGTTAGAATAATTTGCAAAAAACTTATTTATCATTTATAACAAATAAACGCTCCACGTAGGATTTTTTTTACTTCCGTTTTTTTTATTTCTGACAGAGAAGTAATTAATATATCACTTCGAGTTTCAAATTGAATCCCTGAATTTTCTTTTGATATGTATTCGATTTCTTTTCTCTCGGAATTTTTTTTATTAACATGGATTTGTTAAGATTTGATATCAAGTGAAAGACCACTTTAGTAAAGGTAATTAAACTAATCTGATTAGTCACTCTATATGAATAGATAAAATTTCTTAAGAAGAATACAACCTATTACTGCAATGTATTCATTTTTCGCAATTTGAAGAGACTTCGTGAGCCTTTTAAATATTCTTAGATTTCTTAATAGAACTCATTTTCTTCCTTAATTCGAACATTATTAACCTTATAAATATAACAAATCATACTCAGTGCAATTTTCCTCTAATTTATATTTAATATAACTCAGTGAATAAATTAATTTGCCGAGATAAAAGTCATTTAAGACTCTATTATCGGAAATGCCAGAGTTTAACTTAAGC
Organism: Argiope bruennichi; assembly: GCF_947563725.1. Lineage (NCBI taxonomy): Eukaryota > Metazoa > Arthropoda > Arachnida > Araneae > Araneidae > Argiope > Argiope bruennichi. The sequence continues at coordinate 118,645,945 of NC_079154.1, forward strand.
TATTAATAAAAGAAATATACGTTCTATAAAACCAATTGAATTAAACACAGGATATTTGGCGCTGCATAAATAGCAAATGTAACAAACGCATCCATTTCAAATATATATATATATATATATATATATTATTTCGTTGTTAGCGGAAATGGCTTTTGAAATGACGATACATAAAAATTTTCTATGTATATTTTTCAAGAAAATATGTCCTTATTTCGTTGGTTTATGTCTAAATAGTTAAAAGATAAAGGTTTTATACTTTTACAAGTTTATGATAATGATGGTGATATCTGACTTCTTCAGACAAGTTGTAATTTAATTTCACTTACTGTCTGTCTGCAGTCACCAACGATGTGCTTCGCGCACGGTGTTGGGGTGGTAACTCCGTACATAAATGTCTGTCTGCAGTCTCATGCAGTTTGATTCCATTTCGTGAAATATACTTTTACTAATATTTTTTAAAAAATTTAAATCAGTAATTTTTATTGATTAATGACGGTTTTTTACATACATTTCTATATTGATTGTGGATTCTACTATGATCATTTTTAAAAAACATGTAATGTAAAGATTTTAAACAAAATTAAATAGATTCAATGCATTAATTTTAGTATAACAAATATACGATGTCCACTCTATTGTCTAATTTCTAAATCGTTAGAAATTTTTATAGGTTTCCGCATCGGTAAAAATTATGCAAGAGAAATAAAATATATGTCGTTTGTATATATATATATATATATATATATATATATATATATATATATAATGTCGTATATAATTCCTTGCTGAAAGTATTTCTTTGTCTTAGTTTCTAAGCAGTGTGTTTCGACACCATTATTCTTATTCATAAAATATTTTTGGGACTCTTAGCATTTTAAACAAAAATCAAACTGGTCAAGTTCTGAAGCTTCGAATGCCGCTATTTTGTACGTTTTTAAGTTGTTTCAATGAGAATTTTTTAAGAAGATGTCCATTAAACTCATGATGACTTATGCCATTGATTTATCTACAATTATGATTAGACTCAGAACAAATTAATGTCTAAAGTAAAGACAATTTATAAAAATACTGAAGCACCCCCGCAAAAAAATAACACTGAAAAAGATTTTCATATGAAAAGATCTTCCATTTTTTTTAATAATCTAATTAGTTCAAAATTAAAATGGATGCTTTCCTTAAACAAAAATGAAAGTTCAGTACTAAAGTGAATGATTTTCTTAACCGATATTTTAATTTGAAATCACTCCACTATTAATTAAATTGAACTAGTTTAAAATTGAACTAGTTTTAAATTGAACTAGTTTAATGCGAAACTTTAATGCTTTTGGAAAAAGAAGAAAAATCTAACCCCATGTATTCCTTTTCTTTATCGTATATTAGCGAAATCGGGATTTTAAACCAGCGGAAGTAGTCTCCTCAAAACTTTCTCGCAAACCTTTTAATAAAAATGTTATCTCAGAGAACGCCTTCCATGGTATTGGCTTACAATAATTATGAAATACTAACTTTTGGTGTGAATTGGCGTACAATTTTTACTGAATCTATTGTGTGATATTTAGTTTTTTTGCGATTTTTCCCTGGCATGTGGTTAATAATAACCCCAAATCAAATTTATGCTTTAAACAAATTTTTACTTGCCGATTTAATCAAAAATTTTACATTTGCAACCGAAAAATTGCATACCAAATTTTATATATTTAACTCATGGTGTTTTGAGTTCTCGCATTTACATTTTTCTGACAGTTTAGAATGACAGATGGTTCTCCCTTTGTTGGACTTGGTTCAAAAATTTTTCAAATGTCTACACTATAAAAGTTAAATCAATATACCAAATTTTATCTATCTAACTCTCTTTGTTGTGTAGTTATCGTGTTAACTTGCATTAGGACAGACAGATTTCCTCTGAACCAATTTGTTTAAAATTTGATAGAAATCTACAAATGGGTCTGAATACCGTATACCAAATGTCATCCATCTAGCTCAACTTGAAATGTAACTTGAATCTTCAATGACTTTGTTAAAAGAAGAAAGTCTTAACTACAAATATGCTTTAAATTAATCGTACATAAATATTATAATAATTTAATAAAATTCTTTTCTTAATAATCTAATTACTTTTTAATTAAAATTCTTGTTTCCTATAAATGAAAATTAAAATTCATGCAATAAAATGAACGATTTGCTTGACCAGCATTTTAATTTAGCCACTCCAATATTAATTAAACTGAATTTCATACACATTAGTTTGTTTATCTTATCATAACGTTAAGCGTAGTTAGAATCTTCAATGATTTTACTGAAAAAGAGAATCTTAACTCCAAATATGCTTTATCATATACGTATATTTATCTTACAGAAATTTAATAAATTCCTATATTTTCTAAAACTCTAATTAATTTTTAATTAAAATCATTGTTTCATATAAATTAAAATTATAATTCATGCAATAAAATGAACGATTTGCTTGACCAGCATTTTAGTTTAGCCACTCCAATATTAATTAAACTGAATTTCATACACATTAGTTTGTACATCTTGTCATAAAGCGAAGCGTAGTTAGAATCTTCAATGATTTTACTAAAAGAAGATAACCAAATTCCAAATATGCTTTACCATAATCGCATATTTATTTTACAGCAATTTAATAAATTCCTTTATTTTCTAATAATCTAATTACTTTTTAATTAAAATTATTGTTTCCTATAAATTAAAATTAAAATGCATGCAATAAAATGAATGATTTGCTGAACTGGAATTTTAATTTAATCACTCCAATATTAATAAAACTGAATTTCATACACATTAAGTTTGCTCATCTTGTTTCATCGAGAAGAGTAACTTAAATCTTCAATGTTTCAGCAAAAAAAAAAAAAAAAATGTTAACTCCAAAAATTCTTTATCTCCGTCGTATATTCATACATAAAGAAACGCGTGTAGTTCTAGTATGCTAAATATTGGAAGAAAAGCTCCAGCAAGAGGCGGAACTGCGCAATCAAGAGCGAACGCCTTTGTCGATATTTTATTCTTTCTCCCCCCGTGAGTCCATTGTATGGAGGTAGCGCATACTGAATTGCATTTTGAATTCCAGACCTGATGCATACGAATCAATATCTAATAACGCATATTCTTACTGCTATGCAAAATACTTTTGAAAGCACGTCCTCACAAATTTTGCTTTTGGAATATCACTCTACGTCCGCGGACAAAGAAAAATGTATCTGGGGGGAGGGGGCAGAAGGGGATCCATGTCGCTCTACATCAGCAGATATAAAAGTGCACAAAAGTAATTTCTTCAACTCAATTTTTTTTACAAGATTTGGATAAAGTTTTAGGAACTATGTAAGAAAGCGAAAGAAGTTTTGAAGAACCATCGATGGTAGTTAAGTTGTCAGACAAATTGAAATTAAAATTGCTTTTGAAGCTATGGATATTTGTACATGGATTTGTGTAATAAAAGTGAATATAATCAAATTTGGTTACCAAAAGTTTGCATGGAACATTTTATGAAATGTATATTTATACATGACTATGACATACCACTCATTAATAGAATTTGAACAACCTTAAAAGTAAAATTTTCTTATCGTGTAACTATAAATAATTTTATATAAAAATAAATATTTATGCTTTATTAGGAAATAATTAAAAGCTAAATTTAGTATTTCTGGAAAAAAAACAGCAGATATACTACTAAAACTATTTATTATATATAATCACTGAAACAACGGAATGACTCATTTATAACACACTGCATTTTCATTTTTTTTTCACATTATAAACTGTTACAATAAATGAAGGAGCGCTTATTTTGTAGTTCAGAAGCAACAACAAAAAAAAATTATCGAAGTCGAATAAAAAAAATATGCTTAAAACTTTAATGAGGGTTTTCAAGAAAGGCATTTACCAAAACTTAGAATTTACAAGATATCATTAAAATATAATATTATTCAAATGTAAAAATGAATGCAACTTTCTAAAAGATAAAAGTGGAAACGAAATTCAAACGCTTCTATAACGAAAACTTCTCAAAAAGGATTCAAAGTTTTAGCCAAAGATCAACTTTTCAAAGTAATCATCTTCCTAAAACAAAATATAAAAATGGAAAGTTAAATTTGTAATGTAACCCATTTGTTTAACAGGGTGTTTTTTTCCTTCAACAATATGGTAATTATGAAAGTCCTCGTGTGTGTTTTCCCATTACACAGTTCGGAGCATAAATTAAAATCCAATTAGCAGAATTCTTGCCATGTAATTTCACAACTTTGCGTCATTAGATAAAAAGTTATAGCAATCAGCAACACTGGATTTCATTGTCTGTTTTACGGTTAACATACCTCAAGCGGAAGTTACGAAAAACGCATCCACGTGTAATGAATTTACAATGAGAAAACATTTCTTTTTATTAATGCCGTTTCGTTAAATACTAATATCCTTTAAAGTATCATTTTTCGCAACTCATGTGAGATTTTTCATCACGTGACTTCCAGGAAATAATCACACATTACGCAATATTTTTAACGTGAATAAATTACTTTGATAATCATTATAGAAATTCGTCTTGAAAATGCGCTTGTTATATGATGGTGTCGTTGAAATTGTATGATTTTAATAGTTGTGAAATACGTTTAACATTATCAATATATAATATATTGACTTATATTTTATATATTGATCTAATCTACAAGTCAATATATATATGGTGACAATCAAGTCAATCAACACACGTTTTCAAAGATCAAAATTGAAATAAAATGATTTGCATTTAATGAAACTGAATTGAAATGACTGAAATGGAGTATTATAAACAATAAAATGATTTAATATAAATCCTATGAATATGTATTACATAATCTCACAATATTTTATTACATTATACTCCATTCTCTGAAATGTCACGTCTTTCTCTGTAATGCATTAATTATAGAAGAATTATTTCGTGCAAAAGCTTATATAAAGATCGTTTTTCATTGCAATATTTTTGGAAGCAATCGCAAAAAAACGCCAAAATTTTTAAGGCTTTATTATATTTCTAATTAAAAACTTTTTAAAAAATGCACCGAGGTGTACATGCCAAGCTCCAAATTATATATATTCCAAGTTTGACATATTTAAATCAAACGAGCTAGCATATAGAGGGCCACACGCCAGCACCTACACAAGAGTGACATTCGATGTAATTCCATGTCCATTTTCTATGATAAAATATACAATAAATTATCAAATTAAATTGGCGATTTTTTTTTTTCATTATGTTAACTTTCAACTCTATATTTAACTATGAAGGGAATTCGATTTAGATGGTTGCTTATCAAAATGTTCACAATTTGGGGAACAAAACATAATCAATATTAAAAATAAAAATTTGGAGATAAAACTATGGTTGACATCAAATATTTTTGATATTTTTGTCAATATTTCTAGTCGTATAAGAAATTAAATTTGAATTAATGTACTTCTCTAATTCAATAATATTGTTTTTTTTTCATTTTTAAACTCTGTGTGTGTTGTGTCTTACTTATAAAACGAATATCTTAGAAAAATTACATTAACTTTAAAAAAAATCATTTTTTTTATAACTGGATGTCTTTTTGAAGTTTCAGGTACTCATAATTTTATTTCAAGACGAGAAATTCAACGAAATTATTCTTCGCATTTTAATTCCATGGCACGGCAAGATGTTATGAAAATGTTTTTTTTTTTTTTTTTTTTTCTATATTCTTGTTTTATTCGCAATCCGATCAACACGGCTGAAATAGAAAATATTCTCTTTTTCCTTTCCCAGCTAGTCGGAGCGCAAAATCTAATAAGGTGATGAAAAGCAAATAAAATAAAATAAACGATAGTTACTTTTATTTTTCCAGCTCTTATTTATTCCTTTTGATTTTAGTCCACAGTCCTCAATACCACCTGCTTTCAACAAAGAAATTATTGAGTTCATTTCTTCGCACGCAGTTTCCTCCGAATGTGAAATAACTTATTTGTTTGATGGGATTTGAAGGCCATTATAAGTTTCTAAAATGAATTTGCTAGTTAATTGAAGTATGGATTATAAATGTAATAATAAACATTTTATTAGCGTAATACATGGTCCGGACGCTTAATTACATTAAATGAAGAATTTTGATAAGGTATTTGTCATACCTTTTCTGTTTCAATTTTGTTTCTGAAGATAATATTTAAAAAAAAAATCAAATATAATATTAGAAACGGCAGAATTGTTATTTAATTATCAAATTAATTAAATAGCTGTTATATCATTTCAAAGAAACATATCGGCCGAAAGCTTATTAGATTGATGTAAAATTTTGATATGGTATTTGTTATCTTTCCTGTTCCAGTATTGAGCCTTGTTTTACATTAATACTTTTAAACCAATGGGGGAGGTCTTTCCAAAACTTTCTGGCATATTCTCTAATAAACAATTATTCTCTAATCATAGTTACACACACAAGTTACGAAATATTAATCTTTGGCGTGGATTTAGCATTTCTATTGAATCTATCGGTCATCCTTGGTGAATTTTCTGGCGATTAATCCCTGGCATGTCTTAATAGTACTCAAAAACCGAATATAAGTTTTAGACACATTTTTCTCAACCAATTTAAACAAAAATCTGACTCTAAATTTTACTTGTAGCCTTAAAATCTCTTATTTATTTTGTTATATTTAAGTTATTGCATTTTTGAATTATAGCGCTTATGTATTTCTGAAAATACAAACCACCAACAGGTGGTCAACTCTTGCTGGATTTGGCTCAAAATTTTGGGTGTCTAGATATAGATGTGTTTTTCTGTCGAATTTCATCTATCTAGTCCTCTTCGTTTTGTAGTTATCGTATTGTATTATATTCGAACAGTCGGACAGACAGATTTGATTTGAGCTCATTTTGCTCAAAATTTGATAGAAATCAACTGTACACCATATTTTATCCGTTTATGTGTAACATCCATAATTTTGGAGTTATTTTTATCACAGAGAGACAGACAGGCGGACATTTTCTAAAAATGCGTTCTTCGAACTCAGGTAGGTCTAAAACGTGGATATTCACTAAAATCTCGAGTTAGATTTTTTTTACTACTACTATACTTTTTCCCTATACTGCGTATACGAGAAAGTAAAAAATTAAAATATAGAATTGCAAATTTCAAAATCTGTATTCAATTATCGTATTAATTATTATAGATACTATATCAGTTTCATAAAGATATATCTGATTGAAAAAAATTGATTTTTTTACTCATTTAATGTGTTTTTTTTTATTTCTCAATTGTTATTACATTCGTGGAATCAATTTACTGTCACATGACCGCTGTAAGTTCGTATTTTATCGCATATGTAATTTTTCTTCTTTTTAATTAAGAAGGGATATTAAGTGCCTTTTCCACTTGCATCGAGTTAAAATTATCCAAACGTTAAATTGACATATGTATTTAATATGAATAATGTGAGGAAGTTTTAACATCACCTTCGTTAAAAATTGCAAATTTAATCATTTCACTTTTTCTAAAGTATATTCTGGTGTTAATGTTTTAAACATATTCTGGTGTTAATGCTCTGGTGTTAATGTTTTTTATATTACTTTTCCTAATAAATTCTGAAATAAAGAATTTATGTCGTGGAAAAGAGAAGTGTATCGCAAATGAAATCATTTTACTTTGGAAGAAATAACAACCAAATTTTGATCTTAAGCCTAATAAAATGAAAATCGTACAACATGAAACTACAGTGCATCTATTCTACGCAACATGTAAATAATAAGAAAATATTGCAGCATTTCTGAAGCTGTTTGTACATAATTAGAAAATATTGCAGTATTTTTGAAACTGTTTATACTTTCCATTTATCTAAAAGAGCAATACTTTGGAAGCAACTCTATAGACATAACATTATATTACTAAAAACTGCTATTATTTAAAAATTTATTGGAACATCTTATTTTAAAAGGACTTATGAAAACACAAAAATGAAACCTACTCTTTCTATCTAGCAAAAAGATTTCTGAAGATCTGTTTAGTTATAAGAATTCCATTTCCCAACGGGAAATGCGACGAAATAACTCTTTACGTTTAATTCCATGTCGCGACAAAGTGTTGTTTAAGTTTTCTTTCTTTTTTCCCACCCTCTTGTTTTACCGGCAATCTGTTCATCACGAATAAAAACGAAAATATCTCTTTTTCTTTTCCAGCGAGCCGGAGTGCAAAATCTAATAAGGTGGAGAAAATCAGGGAAAACAAAATAAATGACGGTTTACTTTTATTTCCCTTACTGAAGGTGTTCCTTTCTGATTGTAGACCCGCAATTCGTTTCCCGAATCGACTGATTCTTTGTTGAAAAATTATTGAATTTACTTCTGCAGCAGGCAGTTGAAACCATGGGTAAAGCAATTTATTTGTTGGTGGAATTTGGGGTAATTCTAAAATTTTTAAATGTGTTTGTCAGTCCAGTAAATCATATGAAACAGAAATATAAAAATGGACCTCTCTCCTGGGAAATGTACTGCCAGAACGTTCGGTTTAGTTATATTAACGTCTCGTTTTAAAGAAACACTAGGGCTATTTTGGGACGGATCACGTAATTTTGAACCGCATTCAGGTGACGAGGATGACGTCTGAGCTGACATCCCCTCTCCAAACTTCCACGCCATACCAGCGGGAGGACGTTTGGCTCCGATAGATTTTATGTGCCCCAGATCCTCTTACACGACAATTCATCGGTGGAATCGGGACCCGAACATGAAACCCTGCGGTTCCGAAAACGAAACCTTACCACCAGCAACCTTGGCTGTCCAAAATGTTCGATTATAAATATAGAATTTTGATACATTTGCCCCTGTACACAGCATTTTTCATCTTTTTTATTTAAAATTTCAGTACAGATAATTTTATCTATCTATCTATACAGAATTATTTATAGAAATTTATTTATCTATACAGAATTGTAATTAAGCGTTTTATTAAGAATTAATAATTTATGAGAATTTTATAAGAATTAATACTTAAATATTTTATTTAAAATTTCTGTATTTAAAATCATATTTTCTTAAAACGTGTGCTTATTAATCTTTTAAATTAATGAATTTTACTGGTCAATCTGTTTTTCAAGTAAATAACGTTAAAGTTGAATCCATGCCGTTTCAAAAAATTGAATTCTTAAAATAAAAATGACTTAGTCATCAAAGGTGTTCATTTCTTTTAGAACAATTATTTCGCTTAATGAAATCTACTTATAGAGTCTTAACAAATATAACAGCCCTTTTTAATTTGAAACTGCATTTGACAATGATGTGATATTTCATCTATTACTTATTTCTAATTTCTCAATGAATTTAAAAACTGATTTTAATCATAAAAGTATACAAAAAAATTAACTAAACTATTAAAAAAATCATTTTTAGTACTGTGCTAAAGAGTAGAGTCTTTTATTTCTGTTATTTTCTGTCTTTTAGACTGGAACTTATAGTTCCTTATTTTAAATGCTATAATATATTCAAACAAGCGCTTTTAGTTAAATAAGCGAGAAAATGGTTATGCTTGTATAAAAAATTAATTAAAATTATTGATTTATTAATAATGATGCTTTGAAAGTATTATTAGATTGTACACACATAAGGAATATAAAAAGTAATTAATTTCAAAATTTAACAAAAGTAGGAGGAAATGAATTTAAAAAAAAAATATTTATTCCAATTATAAAAACATGAAACAAGTCATTTAAAAAAAAGAATGTATAAAAGTTTGTACCTGAATCTATAGGAGTCTTAACCATACATCTATCAGATAAATAGCTATATTTTTATTGTGTAAAATTTGCCGAAATTTATCTGTCAGAAAAGTTTTTTTCAGTTCTTAAGTAAAAAAACAGCATTAATGACGTAAATAAATAGAATTACTTTAGCAAGTATGTTTCCAGTTTAAAAATTCTACAGAAACCAAAACTTTAAAGGAATTATATACACAAAAAGAAAATTCTTTCCTTCCTTCTTTGCAACTAAAGCATTTTTTTAGATGTAAGGAAATAATAATTTTATTTTCCGTCGGAAAACATGAAGAAATTATTTTTTGTATTTTAATTCCATGTCGCGACAAAATGTTATTTAAGTTTTAGTTATTTTTTCAATTTCTTTTGTTTACTTGCAATCCGCTCATCGCTACTAAAATAGAAAGTAACCTTTTTTCTTTGAGCAGTGAATATCAGCACAGTACAAAATCTAATAATGTGAGGAAGAGCAAGGAAAACAAATGATGGTTACTTTTATTCCTTTAGATCTCACTTTTTTTTTATTCTGCTTGTAAGCCGCAATTTATTTTGAATCTACTGCTTCCTACTGAAGAATTATTGAGTTTATTTCTTCAACACACAGTTTCCGCCGAATTTAAAGAATTTATTTGTCTGATAGAAATTAACTTACAAAATAAATTTCTAAAACTAGTTTGGAAGTTAATTGACCTGAAATGCAATAAAAAGAATCCTGTCATAATATTCCCAGTGGAATTTCTGTTCATAAAACAAATTCTTAAATATGGACATAGAATTTTTTTATCGTATTCTTTGCGATTTTATTGGTATCTTGCGCTACTATAGTCTTATATATTTATGAACTATTTTTATATGCCATTTAACTGGTCCACAGGTGGGGAACCTCAAAAATGACGATAAGAAGGCAGGCTGGTATGGTGATTGGTTTCCTCCACCCTGGTGTGTACAGAAAATGTGTGTGTATGTGTGTGTGGAGGGGGGGGCTACCTCCTATCGATGACGGGACTTACTTCCCTCGGGAAGTGTTGTACTGTGGTCGGGGAAGACCCTTAGGATTCAATCACCGTTCCTGTCAGTGTTGCTGTCGTAGCGGTCCAGTAATACATTTTTTTCCTAAATGCCTCAGTTTGGATCGAAGCAGTAAATTTGTAATATATGTGAAATAATTTATTTTTTCAAAGCTTTTAAATTATAATTTTTAATGGGATTTTTACACTGTTTGAAGTCAGTAATATATTCAGGTAAAATAATCAAGTTTATGATACGGAATTCATGCTTTAATCATTCAGGTACTTGTTACTGTGCAAGGCATCTGACATCTAACTTTTTTTTTATTTTGCAGTTCTGTTAGAAACTTATTCATTTTACGGTACGATGTTCAATGATTTAAAAATATTAAAGTGATGCAATAACATGCATCACATGAACACGTTATTAATTCAGAGTATTTTTTGGTCAGCAAAAGTTTTGATAATTTACAATTTTTATATTTCACATTCAGCAATTAATATTTACAAATTAATATATTTCAAATAATAATGATAATGAATTTAATGTGCAGCCGAATTTATGGTATTTGTGATGTAATCCATGATCATTCTTGGTGGGCACGGTTAATCACATCCCATTGGCAAAATTTGGCAAAACCGTATGACACAGGCGAATTTTAGCCTTAACAGCATACCATTGGTAAACTTCTTTCGCGAACATTCGCTGTCATAGTAAGTAGTCATAGACCGCCGCCGCAGCAACACTGGCGTGAACTGTGGTTGAGTCCTAAGGGCCATCAACGGCCACGGTACAACCCTCCCCGAAGGAAGTACGCCCCTTCATCGATGGGAGGAGTGAGATTCCCCGCCTATTTGTGTATCCTCCAGGGTGGCGAGTTCCAACCACCATGCTGGAAGCATCTCATCCTCATTTCGAGGTACCCCCGCGGGTGATCCCTGTCATAGTAAGTAAACTCAAGCGATTCAATAAGCTAGAGGACTAAAGAGACTTAATAAGTTAAGAGATTCATTAAAATGAAGGATTCAAGAGACTCAATAAACTGTAAGTAAACTCACTGTTAATATCGAGGTAAAAAATTTACTTTTAAAAAACAGAGAATAATTTTTTCTGAAAGCCAAATATTTTTTCATAGAAATGGATATAAATTCCAGTTTCAGAACTGAAAAACAATTGTATCTGTTATAGACAGTATTTTGGCTAAAGAGATAATAAATTTTCTCTTATTTTAATAATTGATTTTTTTTAAAGATCTGCATATACTTTTCAACTGCTACATATGTTCTGCTTACATCAATAGTTTTATTTTAGTTTGCATGTCTGTCATGTAAAATTTTTCGGAAATTTTAAATCTAAATGGATTTACGAATACACACTCACTTAAAACAACAGCAACATCTTTTTTAAATCAAAGGACTTTTTGAGATGTGAGGTCGTAGTAATTACATTTCCTGAAAGGAAATACAACAAAATAACTCTTCGTGTTTAATTTCATACCGTGATGAAATGTCATTTCATTTTTTTTCTTAGGCTTTCTTAAGCTTTTGTTTGTCTCTTCTTTGGCAATCAACTCATCGTGAATAAAATAGAAAATATTTATTTTCCTTCAGGATTGATCCACAGTATAAAATCTGATACACTTCACAAAGAAAGAAAAATAAAATAAATTGCTGTTATTTTGATTTTTTCAGAACCTCAGTGTTTTTCCCAAAATTGTGAGGCGCAAATCGCTTCTGAATTCGACTGTTTCCTTTTGAAAAATTATTGAGTTTATTTCTTCAACCTGCAGTTTCCACCAAATGTGAAGCAATTTATTTGTTTGAGGGAAGTCTGGTCGATATATTAAATTTCTAAAACGTATTTGTCAGTTAAATGAAACATGAATCACAGATTTTATAGTTTTTTTTAAATATTCTTTATTGAACGCTAATTTTGATTAATTATAATAAACAATTCTTATTGTTACCATCGTTACCAGGAAGATTGATACTGTTTAATTTCAGTTTAATATCTTATGCATAACTTCATGTTCATTAGTCTCTCAGCAAAATATTTTTTTTAAGAACCAAATTGTGCTAAGTATTAAAACTATATATAAATATATATATATGTGTGTGTGTGTGCTCGTGTACTTAAATTTACTTCCACTTGACCTGTTTATTGTGTTCACGAGCATGGTCTCTAATTCCATGAGGCAGAATAGTGTCATTGAAAGCGTTAATATCAAGGTAATATAATTTTTAGTTGCGCATTGTCTTTTCTTTATCTTATTCTTCACCTGGAATCGACTAGAAATAAAGGAACATTTTCTTCTTTAGCTTTTAATAATAAAAGAAAATCTCATGGTTAAATATTTGACAAAAAAAATGAAAACATTTTATTCTTCTTGAAACAAAAAAAAAATATTAAAATTATGCAAATTAAATTTTAATAAAAATTACCGAAATTTGAAACGAAAATCTAATTAACTAACATCCTCAAAATTGCTATTCTTATTATTTGAGAGCTAACAGATACCTTTAAAACTACTATTCTTATCTTAAAATCGTGTTCAAATCCTTTTCCTGAATAATATTTTCGAATGTTATTGTGGGAAAATGTGAAAATCTCGCTTAATTTCTAATTGATTAAGATTACAAGAAATTCGATCAGATATGCTCATTTTCGCTCTTCAGAATATATATGTGCCCCAGAATATATATGTCTGATAGCACTGGAACTACACGCTCACATTCTCCATTATTAGGCATTAGCAGATATTAGTTTAGACCATGTATATTGAAACGTTGCGAATTTCGAATATCTTATGAAGCTTTTCATAACGTTATATAGATAGTTTATATAACAAAAACTTTTAAGATTGAAAAAACAAATGTAGAAGAAATTTTTAAAAAAATATTACAGAAAAAATCATTATCGAATTAAATATGAATTTTAACAATTTTAAAGTTACTTGAAACAACTAATATGAATTAAAAAAATTCTTTTAAAAAAGAGGCTAGCAAAACTTATTAATTATCAATTAATATACAAGAAATAGTTATAATTTTTATATTACTTTGCAATCATATTTTTAATAAGATAATTGATTGCTAAGAATAATAATAGATCTCCATGACCTTTTCAAATGAATGCTGAACTTTAAAATGCAAGAGATTAGATTTCATTTATTGTGCACATTTATTAAATATCCTACCCTTTAATAGTATTTATAAAGTTGAAAAAATAAAATTTAACCAGTCTCATATTTATGCAGATTTTTATAAGGGTTTGCCAGTATTTATAAGCAACTAAATATTTTATTAATAATGGCTTAGATTTTGAGCGTTACGAATTGGTTTCAGAACGTTATTTTCAATACTTACAAATATTATAATCACTACAAAAAGCATCAAGAATTTGTGCAATTGATGCTGAAAAATAAACAAACATTGAATAGATTTCTGTTTATTATTATTTTGCTATTTTATTTCTCACTTTCTGAAGTCAAATAATTATGTTAGTTATTTAATCAATTTGAAAACCAACTTGTTTTATTTTTGCTAACGTAGATTGCTAAGATAAAGGTCGAATAAGTCGAAAGAACAATAAAATGTGTTTTTTCGCAAAAATGCCGTGTCTGAATGGAGCATAAGACACATAATATAAAAAGGAATTTTATAATTTCAACTTCCAGTTATGAAAATATGAAAAACTGAAAAGAATATGTGAAAATATAACAACTAATGCATCTGAAATAATATTCTTTACTATAGAAACAAAACTGACTTCTGTAACATTTTGTTACAGAAAATCTGTTATTCCACATGTGAGACATAAATGATAGCAAGATAAAAAATAACATCAAAATATAAATAAGGAAATGGTTGAATGATTCGTGTTTCAGTTCCCTTAAGTGCATCAGAGTACTCAAATTTTTCTTTAGTGATAAATTTCTCGTGATACTTTCCGTGTAGAAACCGTACTTCATTGGGTGTTGGTCTGCTACAATGAACACGGGAATTGTAGTAGTACTTAATTGTGAAATATTGGCAGTAAGGATCCCATGCTTCTGAATGGAAAAGGCCAACCCCATGAAATTGGATGACGCTCACATTCCAATTCTCCAAGAGTGATATTACTTATTTCCGCATAGCCAGATTTATTCATTCTAGTGTAGATATCCTTGAACTAGATGATTAATTTTAACGCGTTTAATTTGAGAGTACGATTTAGTTTAGGGAAGATTAAGCCTTTCATGTGTCAGTGCTTTGATTATCTTTAACTTTTACATTAAGATAAAATAAAATCTAAAAAAATATTCTTTTGAAAAGGAAGAATATTCTTTGAAAAAGAAATTTCGTTTAACAAACTGGCAGTTGTTTTTCTATCATTAGGATATGAGATTTTCCATCGATTCCAAAGACATGTGCTTGAATATTACTTATTTTCATCATCGATTATATTCATCAATATGATCATCAATCCCCAATTCCATTCATCTCATTTAAAATGATTTGACTCGACAAGATTCCGATTTGTTTTAAAAGATAATTGAACAGGAAATAGACACGTTCTGCGAAAAAATGAAATATCTACGGATTAGTGGTACAATATCTTTACTAATTTGCATGTACAGAAAATATTATGCTCCAAAATCGTGCACCAACAGATTTCGCTTTGTACTTTGGAACAGCATATTTGGACTAGCGGCAGCGCCTTTTAACAAAAGGTGGTGCAAAAAATTGTTGGTGAAAATTTACCAGATTTTTTTTTAGTTTATATAATGAGTTTTTCACAAGGATCGTGCCCAATGTATTCAAGCTATAATTATTCTGTTGCCAGAAACATTTCACTATTAAACGAGCATTATTCCAGAATTGATCTTAGAAACGCAATAATGACAATTATGGACAGTTATCAGTAATGTAACTACACAACACAGGAGTCCCCGAAAATCTTGAGAACTTAAACTACAGAAAATTAAAGCCATCATCATTTATTCTAAAAACGCTTCCTTTTTCAGTTGTTTATAGAATGAAATCCTATAATGTAATTGGTAGATTTTAAAGATATTTATAAGAGTAAGGAATTATTCCGATATTTTCGTTTTAATTTCTGCTATTTGACAAGGTATTATTTCATCAAAAATATGTTAATTTATTCAACTACTATAAAGAAAAGTAAATATGGTGGAAAAATTAAGTGCATGCTTAATTGCATGTACATAACTATTGCTTCTTCTTTAATTACAATATAATTAAAGAAGTACTCAGTTAAACCTATTGTCTAACAGAAAATTATGCTACTTAAGATATATTAACTAAAGATATTTTGATATTACAATTATCAGGTCGTGTTAAATTTCTCACCATTTTGTTTAGTTGCAAAAAAAAATGTTGTTTGATTTTCAAAAATTAATTTTTTCAGTTTTATTCAAATAAAATTATACTAAAATAAATAATATATTTTTATATAAAATGAAACACAAGAAATATTTTTTTAAAATTTTTATCTTATCTTAATTTAATTTCTGAGATCGCTTATGCATGGATATGGACAACTATCCTATTTTCAATATTTTAGTAAATAACAAAATTATTAAGAGATAAACTAAAAGAGGTCTAAAGAAATATAGAGAAGATAATAAATGACAAGATCTAGTATGAAAAATATCACGGACTCTCAGATGTGCTTTGAAATAATTTTAAAAAATAATAATAAAGTTATCACGTAAAAAATGTCATTGCTATTTATATATAAATGACATGACTTTCATCGTGTTAAAATTGAATGCATAAAACTGAATATTGCCTTTTCATTATATATATATATATATATATATATATATATATATATATATATATATATATATATATATATATATATATATATATATATATATATATATATATATATATATATATATATATATATATATATATTTAAATTTTGATAATAAAGAAATAAATAAGATATAATGTATTTTTAAGTATGCCATGATATATTTCTTTAAGTTCCATGCATAAAACATGACAAACAACATTTTATTTGAATTACAATGTTTATATATTGGTTAAAAACAGAAATCAATGCAGTACTTTCCTACTAACTACTTAAATGGAAATTTTACACGTAAAAGAACAAATATTATATAAAATATTTCCAAAATTTTTCAAAATTAAGCAAAATTCTACCGTTTTGCAATTTAATAAAGCATAATTTAAATAATGTATGAGTTGTGGATGGATAAGCTTAGAAAAAAATAAAATACTCACACTCCGTTGTCGTTCCAATAGCTACGGTATCTTTTCTTCTGAAAAGAAATGATAAACATTAATTTGCTAGAATAATGAATTTAAAAACAGAAAGTTCAGGTTCTATTTCACAGCATAGAAGAGAATATAAATGTACATAATATGTCTGAAAATATTAATATTACAAAAGAAAATAACCAGTTATCTGTGGATAATATAACTTTAAATTACACTGCTAATGAATCGAATATATTTATGCATATATAGATATTGTTTCTTATTCGTATACTTTAATCAAAATATTTAAATAAGATTTTCATTAAAGAAATAAAAATTGAATTTATTGCAATAAAATGCATTTCATATATTATAGCACAATGCAAAATCACCACAAACAAAAGGAAATTTTTTTAAAATCTAAATTAATGTTGAAAGAAATTCTTTTTTGTCTGTTCAATTTCCGCCATTTTATATTCGTGCCCGTGAAACATTTTGTGAAGTTGAGATGCCATTTAAATGAAACGAAAGTTGTTCTGTTCTGAAGGTTATTGATAAATATTTAAAAAAAGGCTTGCAATGTTCAAGGTCTTATTATTTTTTGAAAATATTAAAACATAATTTTTAATATAAAGTAAGAATTATTGACAAAGATTGATTGCATCTTGAAATAACTACATCGAAAAACCGAGGGTATTTATCTAACGTTAGGAGAGAAGGTCATATCAATTATTTTAAATTCTTCAACCATTTATTCAGAATCCAAAATTCTTTTTGCATTCGAGATATTTTAATCTGGATATTATATCGATGTATGGATTAGTTGTTTGAAAAATCTGTGTTTGTAAAATTCTAAATATTTCGATGACACCCCACATTGATAAAGAACATATATCTACAGAGGAAAAAAAATTATAGCTTCTTTTCACAGAACTTAGCTAAACATTTTATACTTTTTAGTAGATTGCATCTACATTTTATACTTTTTAATAGATTGGACAAAAACAAACTTTTGTTATAGGGATTTCGATCACTTATGTGCTTGCGATATGTGATCAGACGTTACACGTTTTAAATGATCACTAGATGTCACGACTAATGAGTGAATTAAGATAGAATATAAAAGGAAAACAGATGTCATTTTCATACATTTTTCAAAATGTCTTCTTTCAAACCGTCATAATCAATCCAATGCTAGAAACTGATATTAATGTAATGAAAATATAACATAATCTCTTCGTAAATAGTCTTCAATATTCAAAAAGTGACCTAAGTTATTAGGTTACTTTTTGATCTAATGACTTTGATCAATTTGATTAGAAAGTGACCTAAGTAATTAGGTCACGAATCATCACTAAGATGATGATTCGTGCAAACTAATATTATACGAATCATCATCTTAATGATACGCTATTCAACAGATATTAATCCATTTGATTTAATTTTAAAATTTATAAGAAATATATACGTCATAAGTTATCAAAAGATTTTTTTGAACCTAACTAATAAAAATTACGTTTTCAAGCACACTAAAAGTGCAGGTTTGATTCTGTGTTGTCAAATTTATTTTACTTCAAACTATACTTCAAAAAGTTGGATCCATTTAATTTGATCCCCAGTTTTTGTTGATAAAAAACGGTTTGTTAGGGTGACTCGAAAGTTCCAAAAGTTATACACGAGCTAACTTGTAAGTTAATTAAAACTCGCAATATATATTATGCTAATGAAGATTAGCTATAAAATACATTAAGTAATTGGATTCCACAAAAAAATATCAGTAAGAAATTCAATTATATATCATTTGCATTAACTAGCTAATTACAAGAACATCTGAACCTAACTAACGGAAATAATATATGAGAATCTAATTGCAAATGTTCTCAATAATATATGCAATCAATTTAGTTCGCAGGCGCTACTCAGAAAGTTTCCGGAAAGAGCCTGATATATTCGCTTTATAAGGCTAATGCACGGGAAAGCGAACGACTTTTGGTCCAGAGGCATTTATAACGGAGGTAGAAAAGAGAAAAGCATTCGTGCAACAACACACGAGTATCAAACTTCTTCCTCTTCTGAACAAAAACAATGGCAGGAGGAAACAAAGTTTGGTTTCTACTCATTGCCAGGTGTTCAAGATGGACGACGTGGAAAAACTTTTGTCCCGGAATGCGGGAAAGGGTCTTTTTGTCCCAGACTCGTTGCAGATGGGACGAGATTCGAGCTTTGATATCGGAAATAAGAGGTGTACACAAGGTTAAATCGATTGGGAGGACACGTCCTGGAAATGAAATTGTAGATAAAAGTTTATTTGGTGTCGGAGTTGGAAAGAGTTGTTTTCTTCCAATCAATTCGTGTGTGTGTCTGGGATAATCTATTTAGTATTTTTTTTCCATTAAATAAAATTGGAAGTACAGTTTTCAGGGGGGATAGTTAATTTTTTAGTTGCAAAAGTTTCTTTAAAAGAAATATTTTATTGTTGAATTTTGGGCTGTAATTCCTTGGTAGAAAAATAATATATATAATATAATATAATGTGTGTGTGTGTGTGTGTGTGTGTGTGTGTGTGTGTGTGTGTGTGTGTGTGTGTGTGTGTGTGTGTGTGCGCGTGTGATGTGTGTGTGTGTGCATTATTTTGGTATTTTGGTTGAAGCTGAATGCAGGTTTAAGAAGCAGTGAAGAGACTTTGTATTTTTAATTTCGTTTTATTTTCTTTCGGGAGGCAAGCATGATTATTTACAAGAAGACGCAGAGCGACACAAAGGCAGAAGTAAGAAAGAAGGGCAAAAAGGGACGAACAAATGATCACTAGTCTTGTATAAGATGGGATTTCCGGCCACGCACCAATTGAAACATGTGGTGACTTTTGACACCTTTTCAAGGGTACCGAAGGGATCACTTTCTAATGAGACGTAGATTGATTGCGCAGTAATTTTTACTCAGCTCCATCCGTGGAATGAGATCAAGAAATAAGAGAATATTTTACTATGGACTAAATTAAAATAAAGTTTTATAAAGTTTTGGAAATTAATTAAGATTAAATTAAGAGTTTAAAATGTCATTATATATATATATATATATATATATATATATATATATATATATATATATATATATATATATATATATATATATATATATATATATATATATATATATATATATATATATATATGCGTGTGTGTGTGTGGCAAATAAGTTTAAAGAATGACTTTCAACTGCCTATTTACTTTGCCTTGCTAATGAGCACTCAAATGTAGTTTTCATGCATCTTCAGGCTAATCTTACATACCAAATCATACTTTATGAAATGTAATATATACTAATTTATTGAGTTGAAACGCTTTTTATCAATATACTGTAATTAAAACTTTCCTTTTTAATTAGATTCTTTTTTTTATATCATAAACTTGCACTAAGTGTTATGTATTCAGTAAAGTGATGATAAAGATTAATGAAATATCGAACTACGATAGTTGTGATTTTCGGTTCAATCTATAACTGAAAAAAGTTGTTGATGTGTTGTCACTTACGGCACTTTACAAGCCTGCTGACATTTATCTGTCAGCGATTTAAGCTGAGAGAGCGTCTCTTGTTTTTCAGTAGCTCCAACTAGGTCTCAGAGTATGACTTAGCTACTTCATGCGTCACATTCGCTTGCACAACCCCTTTTCACAGAGGGACACATTCACGCACCTCACAGATAGAACGCCAGAAGAACAACCATGTTCGATCCGGGACTCAAACCCGGCACGCATTTTTTTCAGTGCTGAAATACGTCAGCACTGAAAAAAATAACATTATGAACTAAATATTGTTGTTACAAATGAAAACTGTAATTCTTGTGAGTTAGTCATTGATTCTTAGAATTTCATTAAAGTTTTTATATATAACTACAGAAATTGCAATTCATGAGATTTTAGTTTTTTTTTTCTAATTACTAAACAATTATTTTCAGAAATTTGATCTCATTATATCTACAACGTCAATGATAAAAGAGTTGCGATTTCTTTTGGTTAGATAAATTATGTACATAACATTGATAAGATAGATATAATATTAAGATAACAAACATAATATGTAACTTCACTATCTCTTTCACATTACTCTAACATAAACATTTACCAACAGATTTAATCTAAAAACTAGATGTTTATTATGACAGATTTTGCATATTAACAGTAACTCAAACAGATTCAATTAATATTTAAATGCCTCTATTAATATAAAATATTCTTAATAGAGAAGTTCCTATGATAAAAGACAATAAACCAAAGAAAAACTATAAGAACATTTTTTTATATATAAATAGGAATGCAATCTATCAACATTTCAAAGAAAGTTGTAATAAAATTATTACTTCGGCTTTGAAATTCAGCGGAATAAAGACTAAACTGATCTGATGATTTGCTGCAAATGTCATCAGATAATATCTACATAAAGAAGTTATAAAATGATCCAAGTTTTGTTTGAAAGATTTATGCTACTAGAGTGCTTTTATCCGTTATCATATCTGTTTAACTATACAAGTGACAAGAAAAGTAATCAGATGTCTGTCAACTGAAACTTACACTGATATCTTAAACTAGATGAAAGACAGAAATAAAAACTCTATCAACAACAATTCAAATATTCAGATTAATAAATTGATATAGAAAATTAGGTTTTCTCACAGCAACGGTTTGCAATATAAGTATTAAACATTTTACTCAATTGTTAAAACTAATAAAAGAGTTAACAGAAGCTTTTGTTTTGTTTTGCTATACGGATTACATTACTGAAGGTTGTCAATATAAATTTTAAGCATGCTCCAACTAGTAATATTTTCATAATTTTTGCAATTAGTATTTCGATATTATTTTATTTTTGTTAAAAGCTTAATTATTCTCTATAAAATATCAATCTTGTTTTCAAAGCTTATACTTGTTAAAATTTAAAATCCTTATTAATCTTATATTAATACATAAAAGAAACATTTCATGTTGCAAAATGTAATACATTATAGATTATTGAATTAACTATGAAAAAATAATTTTAAAACAGGTTTTAAATAGGGCTTCAATTTATTAGTTTACTGATGCCTAATTCCTTCATAAAATTAACTTCTTGATGTTTTTATGAAATATTTTCAGATTTTTCTTTTGCCTGATATTCATTTTGTCCAATATATTGTAACTAAATCCAGATTTCGGATAAAAATAATCTTTTAATGAATTTTAGCACATTAATAACAATGAGTTTTCAAAAGAATGTTAATTAATACTATTTTTAACTACTTCTATTTCTTATCTTTAATGTATGTTACATAATTTATCATCAAAATAATTACATTTTGATTTTACAACATATTGTTGAATCTAAAATTAGATATTTTTCACAATTTCAATAACCCCCCCCCCAAAAAAAAAGAAAAAGTTAATTAAAAAAAATCTAAAATTAGTAAAATATTGGATTTTTATAGAGAAACATGACAGTACAGAATTTTAGAAATTTCGCGGATCAGCAAGAGAGTGAAAAAAAATCTATTAAAAATTCATATTTGTAATAATGAGATTTCACATATGTAGAAGAAATTAAAACATTAATAGGCTTTAAAGACAATCATTTTGATGATGAAACATAAGAATTATTTTTTCTTTTCATCCTTATGGTCATTCGATTATTTATCCATTCTTTCTTTCTCATCTGATACCTTATTTAAATTCGTTATCAGAAAGTATCTTCTTCAAATTTGTATGCCAATTTCCACAACCATCCTCTAAATGCTTTCTTTTAAAATTTGGTTGGATATGGTTTGTATTAGACCTTATTTATGATTATTGGATCTAGGATAGTAACATTCTAGATCAGAAATTTGGGGTTTGTTGCAGCACTAGGCTACAACAGATTCACACCCACTCTCCCTCACCCGGGAATTGAAAAATAAATATTCTAAGATTCCTTGTACTCAATATTATTTGAAATTTGAGTTTAGAATTCTAAAACATATGAACTTAATAAATTACAGAAATAAATTTGATTTCAGATTTACAAATAAGAAATTTATTAGTAAATCACACATTAGGATGATAAATATTTTTAAGTAGAAATAACGATATATCAGTGTAAAAAAAAAACATTTTCTTTGAATATGTCCTTTTTTCCTTACAATAAACATTTCAAGTTTATTGATTTTTAGTTCCAAGTTTCAAAATGAAAAATAAAAGTATTATTTTTAATTAAGTAGATGAATTCAAATAAAGCCTCGAGAGTCAAAACGAAAAATTAAAATTCTCCTACACTAGCACTCTTTTTAATTAACGTCACGAGCATTTCATCAAGAAACAGATAATTGAATAAATAAGAATTCCGGAACGCAAGAAATAAGCAATGCTAAGCTTCTTTTCTTAAAATACGATGCGTTTCATTAATTCAGTTTATAATTATATAGTGTTGATTGAGCTTCAGGAGCAAATATGTCCAAAGTTGCCTTGATGCCAAAAGCTCATTCTAAAAAAATATATTATTTAACTATGAAAGAAAACGTGAAATGTGTTTTAATAAAATTAGTTTTAAAAATTTGAAAAATGAAGAGATAGATAAATTAAAAGATTAATTTTTTTGAAGTCAGCATAAATTTTTTTGAGTAATTTTGTAAGAAGTGAATTTTTCCATTCTCTTTGAAATATCTACCATTACACAGGTGTACTAAAACGTTTTGACATATATTAAAAATTAGGTATTTGGTCCAGTTGTAATACCATCCTATTCAAGGTGTAATTATTCTTATCCTTTACTAGAGAGAGTCCTAACTTCCTAACTTTCATCATAGATGGCGCTTTTTATCACAAAACAATGACAAAAAAATACCCTGCAAAACAACCATACAACTTCTTGTTTTTTTTTTATTATTTATATTAAGAAAACTAAGATATAACATGTAGTGAAAGCTTATAATCCAGTTAACAGCTACGTTACACGAACAATTGCTTTTGTATTGTGGACATGTTAATGGGCTGCGAACCACAAGGTCCCAAGTTCTAACCTCGCTGGTACCAATTCGCTACATTGGTGACCTCGGACTATGAGCCTTCGTACAGCTGTCGTGGCGCCATCTACCCCGTAGCAAGCCAAAGTCGTCAGATTCACTTGACACAGCAACACAAAAAGTCGTCAGACACACTTGGCGCAGCAACACAGAGCCGTCAGACTCACTTGGCGCAACAGCATCAGCAACCATACACTCGCCATAACTCTTGGCGCTACTCAAATGGGTACAGGCACATTAGACTCAACAGCTAATAAATACATCACTACTCAACAGCCATATCGTTCGTCTCACCTCCGACTCACTGGAGGGAAGAGTCTGTAGTGAATAGCATATAAGCCAGTTAACAACTACGCTACCCGAGCAATTGATTTTGTATTGTGGTCATGTTACTAGGCTGCAAACCACAAGGTCCCAGGTTCTATCCTCGCTCACGACAATCCGCTACAACATTATTGTTTTCTAATCCCTTATGATAAAGTAATGAATTTGTGATATAGTCAGACGATTTATGATATTATTCCTTGTAGTGGATGTAAGGCAATTGATTTGATAAAGGATTTAAATTTTTATTTTCTTAAGGCTTGGATTCATATTACACACCATAGTTAGAAACCGAGTTCCATGGTTGTGAAATAATCATATTTTTTTTATTTACATTAAGCCTAAAACTGTAAGAAAAGAAGATACTATAAAACAAAGAAGAAGCATGATTATTTTTTATCAGGTTCAATCCAATGATAGTTTAATTTTATCACCAAACACGTATTCAGAAATATTTAAAAATTCCGAATTTTTCTTAAGTTTGTAGCAAACATGATACAATTTAGGAAACTAATTAAAATCATTATTAACAAGTATAGTTTTTAATTCCTATGTAATTTTAAAATGATAAAAAAATAATATTTATAGATAATTTTTTTCCATTATTATTAAAAATATGTCGAGAGAAATTATTCTTGTAACACAGAATAATATTTTCATTTGGAATAAAATATTTCGAGAATTTAAAAATGTAAATGTTTTTATTTTACGTAGAGGTGACAACAAATTAAAAAAAGTAAAAAAAAAAAATAAAAAAAAGTTGCTGACAGTGATACTTCAAACTTACGTTGCTATGTTTTTCTTTTATTAATGGATATTATTTTATGAAAATAAATAATTAATCATTAATATGCAAAATACTATTCTGTTAGAGTAATGAACTAAGTATACGTTTTGTAAAAATAAATAAGTGATAACATTTTAGAATGACATTATTTAAATAAAACAAGTAATCCATAATAAATATTTTCAAAAATTTCATTTTTTATAAATATTTTCTTACACAATAAATTTACTATTTTATTTCCTTTTATCCAATTAAAATAATATGACGATTGGAGAATATGAATTAACTTTAAACAAAATAACGTTCACAGAATGTTCTTTAAATTACATTTTCTTCTTCTTCTTTTTAAAAAAGGCACTAAGAAATAGAATATCTAGATTAAACAGAAACTAGGTTTCACTTAGAAAGGTGGAAAATATATTATGGATGCATATTATGTCTAGGTAAATACTAATCAGTTGTTTCGAGACAAACGCAAACGAAACTTTTCTTCTTTCTTGGGATAATGGCAGGACTGGAATTATAAGTAGTATATACGGATCATCCACATAGTGTGAAACTAGACAGGTAGTACTTTTTAATTTAGTAATTTTCTTTATGAGTCATATTTAACTAACCTTTACCATAAAATTTTAGTACTCACTGCAAAACATATAGGCTGTCCACACTGTGGCTTAATTAGTAATTAAAATAAGAACTTGGCTCTAAAATTTAGAGAGAGCCAAGTATTTACAGTTGTAAAAAAGGATCTAAAATGTGCAAAAATACTATATTTTATATTGCTGAGCCAATACATGTTCATTTGAAAATATTACCAAATTTAAATTTTTATACAGTTGCCCGTTTCGATAGTCATATTTAATAAAACATTTTTGTAAAATGTTTTATTATTGTAATGGAATATTAAATGTAAATGTTTTTTGTTTGACATGAATTTATTATAATTATTATCTGTATTTTTTAAGTAGTTCCGTTGCTTTGTTAACTAAAAGAAAGCGACATACGAATCTTTGAATTTTAGGCATAGTTTTGTATCTTAAGTAATTGAATGGCCCTTACAGGAAAACGCCAATCAACAAACTGCGACTTCTCGCATCGGAAGTTGATTGGATTAAGACAATGAAATTCATCGTTTTCAGTGTATCAAGAATACCAAATATGATTTATTGAAACTGACGATTTTTAAAATTTTAGACTTCATTGTTTTTTTCACCAGCCCATATATTAATTTAATCGATATATAAATATTAAAATATAATGAATATAATAATAATATCATAATAAACTATATATTAGAAACTAATTATTCAGATACGAATCCAATGCATAGACTATAAAAATATCGAGAAAGTTTGAAAATTTCCAAAAAGAATCATACACGAACTAGGAAATTGAATCAATTATAAATATTCAAATTTATAGCTCGAAGAATCATAATAACTATTGTAATTACGAAATATAATTATATTATCTATATTTATATTTTACGCCTTAACCACTTTTGGAATTATAATTATTCGCATTTGTTGTCCAAAACAGTCCTTGGGTGAATCAAAATTTATAAGATTAAACTTGAATTTGTTTAAACTATTGCATAGGAACCGTTTGTTTGGTTAGAAGTTCAGAGAAGCTGCCACGATAATTTGTCTTTTGAATGGTTTGCATCTTGGGACTGCCACGTAAAGTCTAGTTTAATTAAACCGGACTTAATTTAATGGATTAAAACTTTTGAATGACACTCTCTCACAGAATAATTATACTAAGTGTTATTTAATTGTGAAAGATTAGTAAGATAAAACTAATACTTTTCGCTTCCATTAGTAGACGAAATGAGTTTCAGTAAACATGCATTGTCTATTTTAAGCCTATGTGTATATCTTAATAGACATGTGATGCATTTGAGAATAAAACTTATAGTTTCATTTATACTTAAGAGCAATGCGAGTTCTTAATTTGTTTCCCAAGTACTATAGCGAAAACAATAAAAGTAATTTTATGTCATAAGAAAGTTTGTTAAACAATATATCTAAACTTTACTGCCCATTTCTGCATATTTTTCGTCATTATTAAAGCGATTTCCTAATCTTCAATAAAATTATACACTTTTGTCTTTCGGTGCGTAGAAAAATGTAATTTTGCAATCGAATTTTGGTTGTTTCTTATTGTATTAATTAAAAAATTTAAAACACTTGTGTATTGTCGATATCAGTTCGTTATTCTATTATTATCAGAGCATAATTATCAGTCAATTTGTATCGTCTGAAATATCAAGTTAATTAAATTCTGAAATATCAAGTTGACTCCAAATGAGTGGCGCCATCTGATTGTGAAATTGAAAAAATTCAAAATCCCATAACATTTTTAATTATAAAAATATTCAAAAGTGAAAAAGAATTAAAATAAAAGAAAATCTGCTTTTTTTAATAAAATAATAAAAACGTATTTTATAAAGATATATGAATAATTAAATTTTCATTCCTTTATAAACTGGCATTTAAAACAATGTATACACGAAGAGTTATTCAATATTTCTCATGCAACTGTTATAATCATAATATTAACTTTAAAGGATTCGCTTGCACTGAGAAAATAAACATTAACGATAGACTATAGCTGAATGTTAAAATTTTTATAAGGTTTCCTGTGTAATAAAGAGCTTCTAGCGGTTATTGCCAAAATTTGAATAGTTGACGATCATAATTTGAACTAAACTGAATATGTTTTAGTAAATGGTCGCTAAGTGCGATCTATATTGGAGTTATTCGATAGTTTCAAGCAAATTAGTGAGATATATCAGATAAATAGTGAACAGAATGCTATAGAAAAGCAGTATAGGCTAAATGTACAGCATACAACACTCAATCCTGTTTTAGAGTGTATGGATATTAGAGTATATTCTGATCATATCTCAATAATTAAAATCATTTATAATCTTTCAACATTTACATTTTAAAGAAAAAAAAATCGTTTTATGTGAAGATTTGAAACATAGAATTTCAGAGCCCAATACAATTTTTTTTTTTTTTTTGCTGGATTAATATTGCTGGAAAATTCGTCATCTGTACAATTTCATAAAGTTTAGTATAAAGATGTCCGTACAATTTTTTTATTTGTATTTTTTTAAACAGATGTTGCTTACCTTTCACTTGCTAGTTTAAAATATAAAATCACTTATTTTTAATTATCACTACTTTTGAATTTCAGAGAATCTTTTCTTTTATTTGCATTTAGAGAAATAATTCCTATTTTCAAGGAATAGATTAATCACATAGAGAGCAAGCAGAAATAAAGAATATTAACATTTGCTCTTTTTTAGGAATTCATGAGATGGAGAAAGAAGAATATGATACCATAGTTCTGGTCATAGAGAAATCTAAGCCTCGCGTACATCATTTAGTAATTTGGTTAGATTTAAAAATGGATCATTTTCAGCAAGGGAATAATCTATACATAATATACTTACTTCCTGTGATTATGGGGAATCAGAGTCAAACAATAGTAAAAGATTAAAAAAAAGTATCCTACGAGCAAGAGTATGGATTCTGGATAAGAATCATTCATGAATTCCTAATCGGACAAGACAGAATTATCTTGTATATAACGCATACAAAACTATGGTTAATGATAATTCAAGAATGTGTTTTGATCATTATTGCCCTTGTTTTGCATGTTATTACGGATGCATATCATTGTTTCCCTGCTCTTGGTAAAAATATCGTAATTACTGCTGAATGGATGCCGTGCCAATGACTCTAGGCTTTGGCGGCAAAATCTTTGACGTTGTTGACACAAATGAGATCCCAGAATATTCGAATAAATTGGCAATATTTCTTCTAGGATTAAAATTCCAAGGTTAGGTCAAGAAAATTCGATTCCTATCAAGGGAGCTATAAAAGCAGAGGCGCACAAACTAGGAAGTAAATCAAGTCAAGTGAAAAAAAAAATGGTTGAGCGAAACCCTTTTTTTAAAGATCCCCAGCTTGTTTCTATAAGCTCTTTGTGATTATCTGATTATACAGCAATCATAAGCTGATTGTATAGAGTTGATTTTTGAAAGAACTTATTCGCATACGCTTATGTTTTGTGTTTTCATGTTTCAATTTTTTTTAATAATTTTTTTAAAGAAAATTTTCTTTTTATTTACTATTTTCTTAACCTAAATTAATGTGATAATGTAATGCATTACAGAACTTATTAGCAAAGTAGAACAAGAACTGATGGCGAAGACATTTTTAGGACATGAAATCCATACAAATACAATTAATATATCACTGGTATTAGTCTGTGAAATATATAAAATTATTCTTATTAAAAATACAACTGGAATGAGATACAAGAATGATAGACATATTTTAAAATATAATTCAAATGTAATAAAGTTTATAGTTAAAAATAAAGAATATTTTATTGTAAAAATAAACAAAATGTATTCAAACAAACAATGTTAATGTTTAAAATAACTTAACAATTAAATAATATAAATAGAAATTAGCGATGATATGAAGTTTATCAATATAAAGGCAAGAAAATGTCATCATATATACATTGTGATCAGAAATGGCAGTTAACAGATATTGAATAATCATATCACATACAAAATTTGTCATGATATACTACCATATAAAAGCTTTATTTTTATAAAAGCATAGGTCTATATAGGAAAAAGACATATCATATATATTTATATTATGTATAAACTCTGGCATATCTTTAAATTGTACCGTATTGTTTTTGCAAAGTTTGTTGTTTTATCATCCTACAATCTTTAGTTGTTTTCATTGAAAATAGGTAATAAGATGAAAATCTAATTAATTTAATCCTATTTAGCTGTAGCTAAATTGAGAACGCTTTTTAAAAAGAAATTTTCTTAGAAAAACACTTCGTCAGTTTTTGTGTGTTTTCATTTACCAGCATATTAATGAAGCTTTTCTAAGTTTAGACTGGATTTCATTTAATATTCTTCTTTAAAAACAAATTTCGGCCTCCATTCGTTTATTCATCTCATCTAACATGTTTTCAAAAATATAAACATGTTTTTGAAACGGTTTCTGCCTTTCATGTTTGTGATGTTCAGAATAAATTATTTTGTGCTAAAAAAATGGGCCTTAAATCTAAAAGAGACCAGCAATTGTTGCACAATATAAAGCAGAAAGCAGAATTTTTGAATTTTGACTTCTTCTCATTAATTTGTGATGAAAAATGTTTATCTTATTAGACAAATTTCACATTTATTTTCATTTATCGCTAGCTTCCAAATATGGTTAACATCAAGTATTTACAATGTTAAGAAAGTATTAAGCAGTAAATATAAAAAGTTTGAAATTTTCGCATGTACTAGAGGAGAACTTCTTGACGCAGTGAATTTCCTCTTAACTTATAATGATAATCCTCTACCTTATAACAAAAGTTGTTCTGACTTATTTTCGCAACGTTTCTTTCCTAGCAGGATTAATAAAAATCACTAAATAAATAAGATTAGATGTGATTTACAATATTTTTTTCTGACAGGAAGGAAAACAATATCAGCTTAGGAACAAGAGTCTGTTTCCTTTGAAAATTAAATTAGTAATAAAATATACAAATCTAAAGGTCAAATGCTTTCTTCAAATAATCATTTTATTCATGAAAACGAAACGTATTTTTCTCTCATCAAAAAAAATTCTTATATTTTTCTACATCTTAATATAAATCAAAGTACTGCTTTAAGATTCGCAACAAAATCAAAGGAAAATATAATCCAAATTAAAGCTGTACCATTTTGTAAATAAATGATTCTTGTAAAGAACCATTCTGTTAAATTAAACTGGGTGAGGCTTTATGAGCGTATGTGATAAAAATAAATCATAGTAAAATAATGAAATATTGTAGTTCCAAGATACATTTCGCAACTGATATACATGAAATACCAATATATATTTTCAGAAATTTATTTTATTTTTTAGACTTATTATTATGATTTATAGCTTTCAAAAGAAGAAAGAGTAATTCGATTGCTTTGGATGGGAGAAGGAAGTTTAATTCCTTTGCTCAGAGGGGATTTAGGAGCAAGAACAAAAAAAAATCCTTAAAATTAAATTCCTTACCCAAGAGAATGAAATCGAGGTGCAGGTACTCTCAATTAAAATCTGCTGTCTTGTGGATCATGCATTGATGAGATTCAAATTTATTTAATGATAAATTAGAAATTTAAATTCAAGACTTAAATGGATTTCACTTTCTTCACTGTTTTTCTGAGTCTTTCTTCCTTATTTATTCATAGAATTGAAAATGTTTCCAGGAACCAGCAATTTTTATGTACATTTATTGTTATACCTTTTGAAGCATTAATTAAATAAAGATATTCGTCTCATATTGTGTTGACATGAAATGTGTATTAACTTTTCCTTTAAAAGCTAAACATTCTAACATCAATTTAAGAGTTAAATGAAAATTAATATGTGCTATAATACATTTGTTTTTTATTTAGTTATCTTGTTCACGCGACATTAAAGTTGATTTTTGTAATAAGAATTTTTGCTTGAAAACTTGTTTTACAATTTTATTAACAGAGTTTTACCATTACCTAATTATTACTTAATTAAATTTTTTGAAAATTAAATGATAATAATAAAAAATAGAGATAAAATTGCTCACTTTATGTTAATACAAAGGAAAGAAATTAGAAATCGGTGTAAATTTAGATGGTTTGTAGGCTAGCTATTCAAATCAGATGTGTTAATTATTGGCATATAATAATTATTGTATTCGCAAAATTCTTATGTTTAATTGTGCTTATTATGATACATTTCAATTTCTAATTTAAAATTTTGAGCAATCTTTAAATAAATGTGTTGAAAGAAAATATTAAAATATTTCAAATGGCCTTCTTTCATTAATAAAATCAAAGCTAATATAAATAAAGGTTAAAAAATTTAATAAGTATTCTAAGATTATAAATAAATCTTTCAAATTTCTGACCTTAAGCTGAAATGTGAATGCTTTTCACATTGTGAAAACATTAAGAGATAAAAAAAAATAATTTTAATAGATTCCCTATCGAAAGAAACCCTGAAACAGTGGATCTCACCGCACCATTTATGAAAACTTTTCGAACAATTCATCTGCTTGTGATCTTTAGAAAACCAAAACACTCCATATCTCATAGCCGAATTCACAGAGGAGTCTCTCTATTCAAAAAAGATGGAAATGGTAATAGATTAAAATTTTCATTTCCTTGTAGCTTCCATACTAATGAAGACAGAACGATGGTTCAAATTATGTAAATTATGTGAATAATACGTCCTATTCAGAATTTTTTTTATTTAGATTTATATGTTTCTGCAACTACGAAAAACTAAAAAATTAAAAGTGTTTTTTTAAACAAAGGCATTATATTTTTTTTTTTTGGAAAATTTACTTATCAAAAATTTTAGAGGAAAGGAATCTGCATTTGCATTCCGATTTGAAATTTGTTCTTTATCACATTTTACACAATATTCCATATGCATTATTGCTTTGAACAAAAACCTATTTTATGTTTAAATTTCGGTACGAAATCTGATGTTTGTGGGTTTAGATTTGATTCTACAAAACACTAACCTGATGTGGTTTAACTCATTAAATCTATAGCGGAGAGTATTTCGCCCATCGAATAATCATATTTTCTTTCTAATTCTCTAGGATTAAATTATTTACAGTCAATATAATTGCAAAAAAATTCAAATACTTCTTGAAGTACATCAAATAATATTTGAATTTTTAGTTGAATAAATATATTTCCAAAAATGCAGAATATTCTCTAACTGCGTATTAAAAAATAGTGCAATAAAGAAATTAAATGATATACCAAGTTCTTCATTCCTCTTAAATCATTGGTTTGAATAAATTTTTTAACTAGATAACTTGATGATATTGGGCTTCAAGATAAATTTATGTTTTAAATCAAACTCAGTTTTCTCCTTGAAAGATTATACAATTTTCAACTAGACAATTTAACATAATTAAAGTTCTCTTTTAATTGATTTAACTTCAGAAAATATCATTTATATAAAACCAAACATAACACTTTGATTCACAACTACTGGAAGAGTTTTGAAAGCATATACTTTGAAAAATATGAAAAAAAAATCCTATTCATATTCATATTTCTTAGTTAATTATCGTGATATTATAATTAAAAATTTATTTTTTTATTCCCAAATGAATTTTTGAAATGTTTATTTCAACATGTAGTTGACGGTCTGTGATTTTTTTCTAAACTCAAATTATCTATTTATATTTTAGAGAAGAAGCTAAATTTTTAATTGAAACGCATTCTCTCCTTTTTTTAATTTTTTGAAAGAATCTAAAGCTTTTTGTGTTCCTCTTCGTTAATGCATTTGCTTTCGGTCAAGCTCCAATTTTCATAATTAAATTAGATATCCCTTTAGGCTTGCTGAAATTTAAAGCAGTCATTTTTCTTTTCCTTCTTTAAGATATTTAAAGCATTGTTGTCGAAACGACAGTTTCCAAATAAAAAAAAGATCATTAAGATTACAATGAATAGTTACATTAAATTAGAGAGTAAGAGCTAAATATTGAACTTGCCAGTTAATTTGGGACTGGTGTCTAAAACTGTCAGGTTATTTACCCTGAAACTGAATTAAGAGAGGTTTCTAAAAAACTAAATTGTTTATCTTCCTCTTAGTTTAGTTTATCTTCCTCTTAGTTTTGTTAAATTCATAACTTTAAAAAAATCTGTCAACTTCTATTTCAAAATAGATAGTTTTAAAAAGTTGTGCAATTTTTTTTTCGATTTTTATTGCTTTTAAAACAGAAATATAAGACTGATAATGTTTTGAAGATTTTTTTCCATGGAAAAAAGAAATTGCCCATGAGATGGAACAAATTTATGTTAATGATTCATGGCGGGAGGCATTTTAAAAAATTAATCGAAATATTCTTTGATAATAAAGATTAGTGTTACATTCTTGCTTAAAATTAACAAAGCTGATTATATTTATAAATAATCTCTTTTTCTTACATTAAATGCTTATTATTTCTATAAATTGAGATTGAATGTCAAATTTTTGAAATTAATTTCAATTGAAAAGAAAATTGTTAATTAATTGAAAATTGTTAAAAATAATGTTAATTTCAAACTCAGTTAGCTCCATCCTAAGAAAGACATTTTTACTGACAACTCTGATGGATGTTGAAAAGATGGGATATCAATCTCCGGGCTTTGCGACAAAATTATCGGCCATTTGGTGACTTTAGAGAACGAAACTGAAGATTCTAGAATATCCAGGAGTTTTGGCAGTGGGACCAATAAGAGTCAAACTATACCGATTATTTGAGAACTTTCTGCACCCTACTCAATGAGCTATAAAAAACTGGATATCTGTTGGATCAGTTGAACGAAGCGCAAGCCATCAGTCAGTTCAAAGGAGCTCAAGCGATTTATGTGTTGAGAACTGAGTTATGTGCGAAGTCTTGAAGTCAAATATATTGATAGTATCAAGTCTGTGCTGTGTAGCTAGTCGTACTGCCGCGTAAGTAATAAATCGAAAGTAGAGTATAGCTGAGTAAAGAAAGGAGATAATGGATAACAGCAGACGTTTGAGGAGTGGGGGAACGTGAATAGTTTAGTGAAATCTCTCTTCCTGAGGAGTTCTCTCTTGCCATTCTGAGCTGTTGAGACTGTTTACTATCATCGATGTGCTGCTTCTGTGCTTCTGTGCATTACAAATGTTGTGTATATGTACGTCTCGGCTGTGAATTTGTTGTTTGTGTATTGCGTCTTCGTGTTGAATAAATGCCGTTTCTTGTTCATGACCGCCTCTTGGATTGTGTTACTATGCACTTACTAAACCGAACCCGTTGTTAAATATCTTTTGTTCTATGGAACTTTGTAAAGAATTTTCCGTAGAAATTTTAAAATAAATATTTATTATTATTATAAAAATGCGTAATATTTTATTGAAGCGTTTAAAATTAATATGATTTCGTCAGAAGCTAACTAACGTAAGAATGTTACTCTTTTTCAAACGAGAGAAGTAGAATGTAAAGCGCAATCATCCTTAGTGATAGCTCGTTTTACATCCTACACTCTTCGTTTGAAACAGAAATCGACCTGCCGATATAGAATTTGCACGGCCGGTTGGTCGGATAAATAGTGAAAGGGTTAAAATTCAATCATAGAATAGTCCTTGTTACAGGACCCTGAAACCAACAATATTAGCAAATTATCTGATCCATAACTTATGCCTGTTATCGGTATTTTAGATGTGATTGGTTGATCTTTAGACAAATTATACAAATAACTATTTTTCACCACAAGCCAAAGATAAGCAGTTACATATTGCTCATATGACACCGTAAATGTTTTAGAATTTTTAGATTGACGATAATTGACATCAGTAAAGTTTTTAAATGGAAAAAATACGTAAGATGTTATGTTAAAAATGTAAAATATGTGTTTTTAAATGGAAAAAATATGTAAGATGTTATGTAAAAAATGTAAAATATGTATGTTTTTAAATGGAAAAAATATGTAAGATGTTATGTAAAAAATGTAAAATATGTATGTTTTTAAATGGAAAAAATATGTAAGATGTTATGTAAAAAATGTAAAATATGATGTAAAAATATGTATGTTTTTAAATGGAAAAAATGAAGTTTAAAGCTAAAATGAAAGTAAATTATTCATTCACTTTTATGAAGAATCATTCACTATAATTGATCCAATAACGCTAAAATTAATACAATATGCTCGGTATTTAGAACAAAAGCGAAATACCAGATTATAGAATTCTTAAATTAACTACTTTAAAGAAGTCGTGAATATATAAAGCCAACTGCTGTTAATATTTTTATAACTAGTTTTTATATAGATGAATTCTAAGTGATTTGTTTGGCCGAGATCTATAAAATAGTCTGCTTTTGAAATTGAATAATTACTGAATATCGCAAGCATTCCAGATGTTATAGATTTCCTTTAATTTCCCTTATTTTTCTTCTGAACTAATCGCAGTAGTTTATAGATTTTACACAAAATCATATAGGGGGAAAAAACTTATGCGCCTTGACTATTTGAAAGAGCAAAGTTGATAAAGTCTAGACAGAAGAAAAATTATGTATAAAAAATAGAAATATCTGCGAGTATTTTAGTTTGTCATTACTTTATCAATTGCAGAAATTAAAATAGTTTATTGCTACATAATTTTGAGCAAAAAATATGAAATTGAGCTTTTGAAAAAAGAACTCTTTTCTTTTGTGAATGCAGATTAAATCTTTTGAAATTTGAACTTCCTCTCACAAATATAAAGGTAAAGTTTGGGAAAATAATTCTTTAATTATTTTTATACTCAATAAATTTCCTCAGTTCACTTCAGTTCAGCTATATCAACGACCCTTTTTAAAGCAACAATAAGGCTATTTCAGGGCGGATCTTTTAATTTTGAACCGCATTCAGGTAACGAGGGACGAGCCTGAGCTGCCCCCCTCCTAACTTCCGCATCACATCAACGTGGAGACCAAGAAATGTCCTCAGCATGAGACTAAGGTTCAAAGATAATGTTTATTTATCAGTATTTGTCGTTTAGAATAAAAAAATATGAAATTAAACAAAGATAAAGTTATTTGGTTTATTAGTTAATGATGGTTTATATATTGATTAACGATTTAAGAGACATAAATAAAAGTTATTACAATTTCATTCAAAAATATGAAATGAGAAAAAGAATCTAGTTCTAAGACACAGTTACAAAAATCAGATTTTACATAGTTTACCTTATTTTCTTTGAGTTACAAGCTTATGAATTATAAAATCTATAGTTTGTAAAAATGAAATATAATAAAATAAAATAAATACAATATATAAAAAGTGATGAGAATAAAATAAAAGAATTTAAATTTAAAAAGAAAAAAAATCAGCTGTCTACTAGCGTTATTGAAGGCAAAATAAACTTAGAATCCATAAACTATTCAAGATTTTTGTGGGTTCATTGTTCATTGAACAACTTCTGCCATACCCCTTACTTGCATTATAGATAAACAATGCACTTATGCCAGTTATTTATATATTTGTATAAAAAGTATAATTTTCAACCTTCTCGTTTCTTGCTTTATAAGTTCAACTTTTTTTCATTTCAATGAAACTAACAGGAATTATTTTTTGTTCGATAACAAACAGCTTATAAATATGGGTTATAACTGTTTACTAAAAGAAACAACGACTGTTTTATTTGTTTTTCAAAGTGTAAAGTATTTTACAAAACACATTGATTCTTGAATCGGTTACCAGTGCTTGAATCTTAATATTAGGTATCCTTCTTCTTAAGCTCCTAAACACTAGAGCCCAGCAATGCATAAATAATAGTCTTCATAATTTCAACTTTTTTACATTGCATAGAAACTAACGGGAATTTTTTTCTTCGATAAAAATCAACCTATAAATATGGGCCATCACTGTTTACTTTGTTTTACCAAAGTTTAGAGTACTTTACAAAACAGATTGATTCAAGTATCGTTTACTGATGCTTGAATCTTAATATTAGGCATCTTTCTTGATAAGCCCCAAAACACTAGAATTCAAACAATGCATATAAAAACACTACTCTGTTATTACTTCATTTGTCTTTCTCATAAGGAACAAAAGAGATTGCGCACCAAGAACTTGGGAGAGAGACAGAAAACACCCATCGTAACACAACCCCTTCGCTCTCCATCACTCCCCCAGACATCCGATACCATCCCGAAAGCTGTAACATGTTATCTCCCATCTCCGAAAGATAACACGCCCACGATGTGACCCACACTTTTTCGATAAACAGGGACACAAAAACACACTCCATCCTACTCTTTCCGTGTGGGCATTTTGTTCTCCGATATCTTTAGAAGTCTCTTCTAACATTGATGCATTAGCTCGGATGAGGGTCTTTTTCACAGAGTGGATTCTAAGTGGTCCACAGACGAGTCCATCTTCCGCATAAAAAGCTGGTAATAAAGATTCGAGATTTGCTTTTTCCAGACGTTTTTGGGGCACTTTTGGTGAGAGAAGGACACTAGATATGGGATGTTTGTGGGCAGGACACTTTTCATTGACTTTGTTTTTCGGTTAAGAGAATGTTGGAGTGTTTTAGTTGGGTTGTTTTGCTGTCTATAACAAAAGATAACGGTTATGGAAGAAAACATTTATCCATGAGCAAGTAATATTTTTAAGATGTTGAATCTTAAAACTTTCAAAATCCAATTATAAAAACTATTTTTTGTAGCCATATTTCTGGAAATTAAAAAAAAATCAACTATAGCTTTAGCTTCCATTTTACTATTTCAAATTTATGCACATATGAATTGGGTTTTTCAAATGCGTTTCATTTTGAAATGTACTGATTAAGTAGCAGAAAGATTAAATCTTGACATGAATATATACTATTTCCACTTGTATTTTCAAATGAAGAGTAACAACTAAATGAAGAAAGCAAGATCTGTGCAAATAAAAGAGAAAAAAAAGAAGGGAAAATTTTACGTACTATGCTGTCATTTTTAAACGTAATGTTTGCTATGAATCACTCGGAAAACTGTACATCATATAATATTTTGTATACAGAAATTTTGCTTCCAAAATACCGGAATCTATCAGATTAGATAACCTTTAGCTGAATAATCATTGCTTTTCTAGAAGGGACTTTCGATTTGATATATTTTGAATTTTAGATATTATTGCTTTTGGAATTCCATAGGTATATTCCATATATGATTATCGGTTTTTTAAATTTTGAAAGCATTCAACGTAAACATATTTAATTTTTTTAAAAAAATGTATAAATAATATTAATGTAATTTTTTATAAAATATGCAATACGTTCTAACCATTTTAAAACGTATCTCTGTACCGTAAAGGAAACATCGAATTCTGAATAATGGAAAATTATGTCTCTATAAGATGTGAGTCATAAGAACAAATATGGAATAAAAATTCATTTCTTAAAAAATGTGCTTTAAATAAAACTGAAGGAATGAGTATTGTATACACTTCAAAGATGTGCCTTCACTCATGCATGAAATGCATGTATACACTTCAAAGATGTGCCTTCACTCATGCATGAAATGCATGTATACACTTCAAAGATGTGCCTTCACTCATGCATGAAATGCATGTATACACTTCAAAGATGTGCCTTCACTCATGCATGAAATGCATGTATACACTTCAAAGATGTGCCTTCACTCATGCATGAAATGCATGTATACACTTCAAAGATGTGCCTTCACTCATGCATGAAATGCATGTATACACTTCAAAGATGTGCCTTCACTCATGCATGAAATGCATGTATACACTTCAAAGATGTGCCTTCACTCATGCATGAAATGCATGTATACACTTCAAAGATGTGCCTTCACTCATGCATGAAATGCATGTATACACTTCAAAGATGTGCCTTCACTCATGCATGAATTGTATGTATACACTTCAAAGATGTGCCTTCACTCATGCATGAATTGTATGTATACACTTCAAAGATGTGCCTTCACTCATGCATGAATTGTATGTATACACTTCAAAGATGTGCTTTCACTCATGCATGAATTGTATAGCAAGAAATTTGACATGAATATTGCATGCATCTATTTTTTTAAAAATAAAACTTATACTCGGATTTGTTATTATACTCTCAAGTACTTTTTCTTTTCTGCAGAAGAATGATTACTCGAGTTATCTTAATAATACCAGAAAAATGCAAAAAATTAATTTAACTAACTAACCAGAATTCCTTCTTGAGTTATTTATTCTACGTACTGCTTTTTTTTTAACTTTCAGTAATCGGATATTCTACTCCCACGCATATGATGTAATTTTATCAGTTATTATGGACTGTTAAAATTTTTATTCTTTAAGGTGCAGTGCACTTACAACATACAAAGAAATTTGAGGGTAATACTTTTTTCTCTTAAATATCATTAATTTTAAGATTTTTTTTTTTCAGTTGAAGTTCAATAATCTTATGCCACTGAAAAATATTTCGATATTTACAAAAAATACACCTTCTCAGAATGAAGAAAATGGAAAAAAATGCATTAATACTTTTTAAAAAGTTTGCGAAAATGTTTTATTTTTAATGCTTACGTCCTTCATGGACAGAAAGAAATTAATATAAATTGCAAGAAAGTTGGATAATTTATCTGCGTTTCCAACTTTTCCTGTCAATTAAATACTGGCGTCTAGAGGGGGAAATAATTCTATATATTCGGAATGTTTTTTATGCTTTAGTTACTTTTTTGAACAGTATTTATATTGACAAGAAAGTGATTAATGATACATTTATTTTGCTTCCTTCCTCTACAGATAACTATAGGCAAGTAAACTAATCAATTAATCAAGTAACGAACTAAGCAACAACTGATTACTTTATGAAATTTATTTTCGTTGAGTAATTTGTATTGAAATAAAATTTGATTAAAAAATTCAATTTCAATTTCTCACTACTTCACAATAATTTAGCTTTATTTATTTATATATTTATTGATTTCTCGTACCAGAATATATACCAAGAGAACAACTGAAATCATCGGAAATGCCTAATTCGTCGTTGCCGAATTTAAATTTCCCTGAATTTGAAAAACTCATTTCTTGGGGTTATTCTATGAACATAAAAATACTCTGAGCTGAATGTATTGAATTTTTAATATGGCCATAAGACAAAACATGTAGATTCTGCCAAATTTTTAATAAATTCTATAAACTCAAATTATGTCTATTTCAGAATAAAGGAAGGTGTTGTTGTTGTTTCTTATGGCACTTGCCATGGACAATTCCGCTGTTCGAGGACAGCCGCTTTAAGCCTGAGGGGGAGCGCCTCTTGTTTCTATAGTAGCGCCATCTAGGGCCAAGAGAACGACTTAGCTACACACACGTCACAACCCTTTTTACGGGGCGGACTTCATTCGCGCATTTCATTCATTCACCCACAGATCGTAATTTAGACCTGAATCAGAGAACGATAACCCCTGATCCAGTACCCCCAGTGGTATAACTCGCGACATGGAGGAAATTGTGACCACGACAGATTTATACGCGAGGCAGCCACGAAGCACGCGGGGAATCTTCGGCTGGCGGGGTTCGAACTCGCAACCTAAGGGAAGCGAATCCAACCCTCTACCAACCAGGCTATTCCGGCCCTTACAATTGAATGTAAAAACAGCGAACATAAATAGATAACATTTCATATGTTTTAGCATCTAAAGAGCAAATTCTATTCATTTAATCGTCCATTAATGGGTTAACTGCCAGTAGTTTTGTATATTTCCATACATGTAAATATGATAATTCAAAAATGAAAGGAAATAGATAAATGAAATTTTGCTTGTGACCTCGATACAAAAATTTTAATTTTAAGTCAATTTCTTTTTTTTTTTTTAATCGTCAACACAGGCGTCCAAAATACATTACTCCACTGTACTATAAAGCATGATGGCCTTGTTCAGAATTTTTATGCTCGATGAAGGAGAAATGACACCATTAAAGGCAAGAACAAAAAAGTCATTAGTCATATCATTTTATAATTATTCAATGGCCAAATAAAAAACAAGGTTTTGACTTGTAATGATGATTTTTTCTAGATTACAGTTCGATGGATTTTTGTTTTTAGATAACAGTTCGATTTTGAAAATGCTATGACGAGGAATTTTTCGATGAAGAATTCGCCTTCCTCACTTTTTTAAAAATACAGAATATAAATATTATCCTGTAATCTTTAATTCAATTATTTTTGTTTTCTCACAATAACAATCTTTCTCGCATTTCACCTGTGAAATTAAAGTCAGAGACTTTAGTTGAATAAACACTATTCCAATGCTCACACAAAATAAAAATATATTTTATAGCATTGTTACTATTAATAAGTAAACAGTTGAGTATCACTTCATTTTTGTTGATACAATATGGCGAATTTTGGTCTTACAACAACAATTCTTTTGTAAATGCTAGGAACATCTATTCGTCGAATACATATAAGAAAAATATTTACAACACTCCTACCATTCCAATAATACATCTTAGAATGGTGCAAATATTGTGCCACTTCTTTCACATGGGGGGATAAAAAACATACATAACAGTGTCTAAAAGTAAAGAAAACTTTTATATCCATTAGGACTTGTTTAACCGATCTTGGATACAATGTGCCTCAAACTACCCACCGTTCCATTCTGAAGCAAACAACTTTCTAAGACCGTGGTTTCAATGAACAATTATTTTTAAATCTGCTGTAAAGATTTAAACAATTCTTAATTCATTTATAGCATGATAAAAAAATAACAGGTTTTCCTTAAAAATAAATAACGAGTTTCTAACGAATCGAATGATTAGAAACTGGCTTTAAACAAGATGTAATGAGTTTAAACACGAAAATTTTTACTGCTCGAATAAATACCTAAGTGTTAGAGAATCGAAAACTGTAGAAAAAGGACTTAGTAATCTAAGCCTCATTTTAGTTGGCGAGTCCCACGGGAGGACATCTACAGAGCGCTTTTTTCATGAGCCTTCTAATATGAGCATTAACGGAAAAGTTTCTGATCCCTGCTCTATTTCGTTATAGCGTTAGGTTCGTAAAAAAGTACTTTGTTAAATAGGTTGGAAATTTTAATTAACGTGACTTGTTTTCAAAAAGAATTAAAGTTTTCATGCAGACAGTTTAATGAATGCTGGAAATATTTGTATTTTTTCCTCTTTATGCAATTTTTTTCTTTAATTATTAGAGTTTTCATAAAAGTATAAAATATAGGTGTTTTGTCTGAAAATGAGAAAAGGATTAAATGATCTCAGTTATTATCATAATAAATCATTTACTTTTTTTAAAAAAAATACCTTTTAATGCATTTTTCTTTATTATTAATAAAATGTTTAAATAAATATTATTATGGGAAAAATGTTTTTTTTTCAGATTTATTAGTTGGAAAAAGAGTGAAAAATGCTAAAAATTCGAAAAAAAAAATACATGTGAAAATACAAGCCAGATAGAAACAATTCTAACTTTAAATGTTATTTCTCCCAGATAATAACATTTAATAACCCAATCATCTAAACCAATAATTATTTTTAAAAAAAACTAATTTATTTAAAAAATTAATTATATTAATATATATTAAAAAAAGCTCAATTTTTTCTGAACATTTTTGATTTATTTATTCTTAGTACTTAACAGATCTGAGAAATGTATAAAATCAAATAGATCAATAAACAATATTTCATGCTCATTAAATGAATATTTTATTCTGATGATATTAAGTGTGTGATAAAAGTGGCTATATA
This sequence comes from Argiope bruennichi, assembly GCF_947563725.1. Lineage (NCBI taxonomy): Eukaryota > Metazoa > Arthropoda > Arachnida > Araneae > Araneidae > Argiope > Argiope bruennichi. The sequence goes on from NC_079154.1 coordinate 118,689,351, forward strand.
CTGGTAAAAAGCTCATAATTAAATTAAAAGAACAGAATTTAAATAGTTATTAAAAGACTAGTTACTCAAAAAAAAATCTTTTATATGCATGTGTACTAGATGCAAAAGAAGCTAAACACAGCCAAAGAAAATAAAAAAAAGCCCGAGCAAAAAACAAAGGAGCAAGCATAAAAAGAAAAAGGGGAGTTCTAAATGGCTGAAGCAGAAGAACCTACATAACATCCCATTGTAACACTATCATAGAAACATAATTAGTAAATACTAAAATTTACCAAATATATGCAGCTTAAACTTTGAAAAGAGAAAAAACAAAGTAAAATAAAAAAAATTAAAGAAAAGGGAGAAATATAAATAAAATAAATAAATAAATAAATAAAATATAATAAGTAAATAAAGGAAAAAAAATAAACAAACAGGAAAAATAAATATATATATTGGTTCAGTCCAAAGTAGGGTCCATGATCAGAAACAAAAGGCTAGATAATGAGTTCTTTCTGCATTTTTTTCTTATACTCACAAGATACTGTCCACTTTTAACAGTCCTTGTTTTTCTCTAAGCGTACTTTGAAGGGTTGATACAATGGTAGAGTTACATTTATGTTTTGAAACTGTTTAAAAAGCATTAACCCTTGAAGTACTAAAAAGAATGCAAAATTGTTTTACCAGAAGGTAAAATCAACAAAAAGTTTTTTCTTTGTAGTAAAATAGCATATGAGTCCAAAAGTCTTTTTTCCTTTGTAGTAAAATAGCATATGAGTCCAAAAGTCTTTTTTCCTTTGTAGTAAAATAACATATGGAATCAAAAATACGAAAGATTAGCCCAAAAGGAGACAAAATAGGATAAATTATTATTCCATTTGGAAAATCCTGCTTTCATTGTGATACAGGAAATCCAAGATAGCGTGAGCTTCTAAAATCAATTTCTTATTTGATAGAATTTGGGAAATGTTTTTTGATGCTTAATATTTTTTTTTCAAATGATGAAGAAAAAGGCAATGGAATATGTAGTGTGGAATGTCATCATATCATTATCACATCTTCAACTACAGTTTCTCCAGCTGAATCTTTTAAAATAATGCGGCCAAAGTCCATGGTTTGTAGTTAATTATGCTAAATATTTATTGTCAATACATCTATCTATTCATCTATAAATATTGTATAAGCTTACAAAACTTTCTGTGAGCTTTTAATGTTCACGATTACAAAGAAACCTCCTTATAAGGTTTAAAATAAATTTTTCAATTCCTTCTAAAAATTTATATAAATATTCATATATTTCATATATTAATATATTTCATCAAAAATTTTAATAGTAAGTTCATTTTTATGATAGATACCAATGCACCATATACTTCTCATATACATACAAAAATAATATAAAAATCAACATCATTTTTAAAGTTGAATTATTATAAAATAATTAGACTCTTATTTTCCGCCATGTTGTCTTCATTGACGATTGTTATACAAACATGAACTAACTCGGGAGTTTCTTCTCTAGAGCTCTTTTTAGATTTGAGAAATACTGAATGCTTTGGCTTTATTATTATTTATTTTATTTATTTATTTTGTAAAACGAATAGTATAGAATAAACATTTTGGAAACGACATTCATTTGCCGACCAATTTATTTAAAATTTTAAATATGTCTATTTATGTTGAGATTCCAAGCAAAATGCCATTAGCGAAGACAGACTATTTGGAAATAGAAATGTCTGTCAAACGGATCAATTCTATCAAAAATCAAAGCAAAAATTCTGGAGCAGAAATTTTAAACAAATCGTTTAAATATTTGATAATAATAATATTTTAATAATATAATATTTTAAAATAAATCACATTTAAAATTGACATTTTAAAAATAATTATTCAAAGAAAATTTATAATTACCATTTCAATTTAATAAAATTTAAGCAATAAATGAAAACATTTTATAGGCATTTATGATAATGTAAGCACTGTTTAAGTCAAAAAATAAATAATCACGTAATTTATAAATAGCCTCTTCAAGGCAATGGATGTTAAACGACAACTTGGTAAGATATGATTAGAATGATAAAAAAAAATATATTTATGGTTTATAAAAACTCTTAATTTTAATAAATTTATAGCATGGCATCAAGGTGATGTTTCTTTTTGAATGTAATTATCAATTTATTTATTTTATGACGTTTAAATTATTAGAATCAAATAATCTCTGATATGCTATTAATCTTTATTGTTAAATCAGTTTGTCGGAAGATTTTTTTATTATATATATATATATATATATATATATATATATATATATATATATATATATATATATATATATATCATGAGAAAGGAAAGCGAGAAACTATGTCAGCCATTTAGGGCATATTTAATTTTATTCGTTGTCCCAAATTAGATTTTATAATAATTACATTCTACAACGTCTAAATTAACAATTTATTACTAGATCTTTATTTTTAGCTTTATTGGGCTGAGTCCATCAATTTTTCTGTCATCTGAACACAAAATCAAAACAGTATGTTATAATCTCAAAATATTCCGAAACCCATACTAGATATGTTAAAAACAATAAGATTCCAAGTTTAAAATAAATAAGCATTTGCTAATGAAGAAAGTGACTAGAAACAAGCAATGAAATTGATGTAACGAGCTTAAAAATAAATGTATTTTTACTCCTGGAATAAATACTGAAGTGTCAGAAAAATAGAAATTGTAAATATAGGATTTAGACTTCTAAGCCTCATTTTAGTTGATGGGTCTCCAGGGAGGATATCTAATGAGGGTTCGAAGTTTTTCTTTATACATCTTTTAAAATGAGCATTAACGAAAAAGTTCCTGAACCTGGCTCTATTTAGTTATAGCATTCGATTAGTAAAAAAATACTTTATTAAATTGGAAGACACTTTAACTAATGTTTCTTGTTTTCAAATGGCATTAAATTCTGCCTACAGTCAATTTAATGAATGTTAGAAATGCACGTCTTTTGTTCTCGATGCACAGAAAAAAACGGGTAATTAGTACTTTTCTGAAGTATTAAAATGCAAGAATTTAATCGTCTCTATGGGAAAGTGATGAATTACATGCGAGTATCATTACAATAGAAGTAATTATCTCTTTTAAAAAACTTATTTATTTGCATAACTTTCTTTATTAGTAGAAATAAAAACGAAGTTTGAATTGTTAAGAGTGGCAATAACGATTATAATTATTCTTTTTACTTATTTACAGAAAATAAACAGCAATTTTAGAAAGCTTTGGAAAAAAATTATTGTGTGGGAATAATACATCAAATGCAAAGTAAAAATAAAGTCAAATCGTCTTAAATCTGCTTTTATTTTATAATCCTTTGTGTATTCATGACAGTTGTTTTCCGTATTTTAAAGACTTTAGAATAAGTCTGAAGCTTATGTAATTGACATAGAGTATATCTGATAAATACATGAAAGAATAAGATAAGATGATCCATGTGTTTAATTTCCATATTATTTATGCATTATGTTTTAAGGTGTTTAACAAATGAAGATACAAAAAAGAAGATACAAAATCTCAAAATAATATATTTTAACTATTAGAATTTTTTTGCCGTTTGTAATATTCTAAACTCCAAAGAAAATTTGTGCAAAAACCCAAAGTGCTATTATTTTCTGCCATCAATGCTATTATATTTCTAGTAAACAATTAAATAAAAATAGTTTTATTTAGTTTTCTTCACTATTTAATTCAGAATCGAATAATAGAAAATGAAAAAAAAAATATCAAAGAGTTTGTTCAGGGAAAAAGAAACACATTCGTTATCATTTAGTAATAATCGAATATCGTTCATTATTTCTTCTATATTTAAAAATAAAACTGTATTGCCTAATATACAATATTTCTTTTTATATATTTAATCAGGTATAACAATAATATTATAATCATTCAGAAAAAAATACTTTGATCTAGTTTTGTTCTTTATAAATATTTTTTGTTTAAAATGAATAATCCCATAATTTAGGCTTAATTTTGAAAAGACATCCAATATGGAAATATAGTGGATAAATCTGATAATAAAATATAAAATTTTAATTCTGAAAGCAATCAGATCGGATGTTACCTATGCTTAGATTCTTGCTAAACGTTTTCGCTTAAACAAGGAAATAATCTGAAAATTGAAGAATAATATTTCAAGCAATAATTGACAGTTAATTTAATTGATGAGACTTATACCAGATTTATTGGATGTAAATCATGCTGAAAACGCAATTATTAGACCATTCCTGATTTATGATATGTTTCTTTGATTATTCTTTTTTCTTGTTCGTTGAGAAAACTGAAACGACTGACTAAGGCAATAAAAAAATAAGAAACATTAAAAAAAATCAGTTAGTTAGTGATTCTTTTATAGTGTTATTTATTTTTCTCTTTCACACACGTTAGTCTCTTTAAAAACTCATTTAGTCCATAAATAGTAAATAAAATAATACAATGATTTCGTAACTATACATTTTTTAAAGTTCGGATTGTTAATATAAATGAAGCCTTTATTCAAAGTATACACCATAGGCTTGAGCACAACGATCCCATTGATTAACGAGCCGAAGGATTCCTTGTTCCCAAAATTCCTGTGGCCATGACAAGACCCAGTCCTTCATAGCGTCCTTGAGTTCGCCGTTCGAGTTGCAGCACTTCCCTCTCAGATTTTTTTCAGGAACCAAACACATGAAAATCGCAGGGCGACATGTCCGGGCTGTAGGGGGAATGGTCGAGCTTTTCTCACTTGAACTTGGCCAGTTCCACTTATGTGATCCTGGAGACGTGTGGACGCGCGTTATCATGTAGCAGAACCACACCCTCCATGAGTAGCCACAGTGTTTTGTTCTTGATGGACCTGCGTAGTCTTCGGAGTGTCTCACAGTACACATTAGAATTAATGTGAACGTCATCCTGTATTCACATGCACTACTATGTCAATTGGACGGCGTTCTTTATAAGAGCCTCTGCTCTCTCCTACGCATGCGGGCACTCCGATCTAAGCCGGAGACTTCAATCGCATCCCTAGATGTCTTTTCATGTTCTCCCATAGTGGCATGGCAAATATGTTAACGGTTATGTTGTTACGACTTTCGTACCTTTCGTAATATTAAAAGAAATGAATGCTCATGCATGTGTATGGCCCTACAATGCAGGCCATAGAAACCACATCTACATATTTTGGTCCTAACGTTATATTTTGGAAATATAATGTCACAAAAATGATTTTGATATCATTTTAAAAATAAAAAAAAATCTTTCAAATATAGCAAAATTTTAACCAAGATTATTACAATTTTTTTTTATTGATTTCGCTGTGAAAAGGCTGTTATCATGGCCTGATAAAAAAAAAAAAAAAACCAGGAAGCTAAAGTTCTCATTGCGAATAATTACGTTTCAAGAAAAATAATTTTTAAAGAATTTTTTGTAAGGACGAAAAAAAAAAAAAAAAAGCTAATCTACAAATTAGAGATCAAAAACAACATACAGAATTTCACCCATCAAGAGAGCTTCACTTTTCAGATTATTTGTATGCACAGTCGGTTAGACATAGACAAGCACATCTTAATCCTAAAATATTTCTGGATTTAAATATTTTAAAATATCAAATGGCGAATTTTTTGAAGATATAGATAACGATCGAATCTCTGTCTCTGTATATATTTCTCATAAAAGAAAATAAAAATGTCAAAAATTATAAATGTTTTAAAACATAATCATTATCTTAAACTTAGAAGGAAAAATGCCGGCGTCCTGGTATATGGGTAGCGCGTCTTCCCCGTGATCTGGGCGTCCCGAGTTCGAGTCCCGGTTTGAGCATGGTTGTTCTATCTGTCATTATTTTAAACTTAGACGTGTGCCCTCCTGTAAAAAGGGGTTGTGAAGCGAATGAGTGATGCGTGAGTAGCAAAGGTATACTCTTGGCCCTAGTTGGCGCTACTAAAAAAACAAGAGCCGCTCTTCCACCGGCTTAAATCGCTGTCTTCGTAACAGCGGGCCTGCCCATGGCAAATGCCATAAGAAACAACAACAGAAAGAAAAATTGACAAAATATATTCCAAAAATATCTTTTAAAAAAGGTTGATTTGCTGCTTTAATAGGTTTATTTTTAACTTAGCTAACCTCAAGAAATAATTGCAAACTTTACTTAAGATTATTGAAAAAAATTTCTTTTAGATAATCAGGTAGTCAGACAAATCATGGCTGTCTAAATTTATATTAAAAATTCTAAATTGTTTGAAATTGGTGGCTCTTTTTGAATATCTATTTTGATTAAGAAAATAATCAAAATTCAATTAAAAATTTTTTACAATTGCACTTGACTAAATGAATAATCTAAATTATTAAAAAAAAAGTACTTGCTCGCAAAGAAACCAGTAGGCAAAAAAAAAAAAAAAAAAAATGCTAATCACTCTCAGAAGTTGAATGGTTATTCTCACTTCAACAAAAAATCATTTAAAAAATTAACAACTGTTTCAAAAAATCAAATATTAGGAAAAAAATTAGTGAAGATTAATGTTTCTCCTAATTTTAATTCACTTAAAAAAAAAGAATACTTGTTTACTAGCAATTCAAGCACCAATTTCGTTCCACTGTGTCTTTTTCACATAAGATGAATTACTCTAATTTGTACTGCCTGATTTAATTTTCTCGGAATCTTAAACGGAGAAGTAGATCTGCCTCAAGAGAATAACAGCTGAGTTTTCAGGAAAAGTAATTATTTGTTCTTACTCTAATGGATTAGTAAAAACTTTTTGTTTCCACAGAATGCTATTGCTCTTTAACTTCGGTCTGATCTATCAAAGTCAAACTGCGAGCCTTACAAATTAAGGGTAGAACCTGCACAGGAAATTTTCTCTCAATTTGCGAAGTTTCTAATTCAGCTAACAGGGTGAAGCAAAAGATTATAAATTCTGTCAAATTATTTACGTTTATCTACTACTTGATTTTAGAACTTAAATGTTGCAGGAAAAGGAAGTATGTTTTATAGTACTTATTTACAAATGTCATAAACGCTGTTTTTATTATATCATCAAACCGTACATATCATTAGTTTTTTTAAAGTGGTTATAATTTTTATAATTTGCTGTGATTAATTTCGCTAATTCGATTTCACTAATTTACCAAGTGATTTTATTAATTTTGTGATTGTACATTAGTTTGAATAATTGAAAAGTTATTTTTAAAAAGTGGTACTAAAAATTATTACAAGACATTTTTTCTTTCCTGTATAGATAAATATGAGCAAAACCTTTCAGAATGGTATTTAAAAGTGAATATTGTTAAAATTATTTTCTAATAAGTTTAAACGGATTTTTTCAAAACAAACACTATACTTTTGGCTTAGTAAATTTCTAAAATATCCCAAAATTAAAAATATAATTCATTAAAACTTTTAAAGCGTCTCTTATTTTGACTTATCATATTTTTAGTATACTTCGTAGCAGAATTTTTTTATTTTCATTATTTTTGCATTTCAGTTTTGATTGTTTTCTTGCCACTACTTTTTCTTAAACTCTCCAGCAGATAGCACTACTGGTGTGAAACCGAAATTTAATTTAATTAATGAAAAAAATTATATAAGATTTGAAACTATTAAAGTGATATGTTTTAATTAAAAATACGCCAGGTTACAAAATTTGAATGATCTAACTCATTAGGAAGGGCAAAAAAAAAATTACATTATTTAATTTCTACCAACGGATTAAATAAAATTATTTAAGAGAATAAATGACCTAACTCTTATAAAAGTTTTTCTTATTTTATGACGAACTACGATAAAAATTACTTGGAATTATATATTTCCGATTCTTGATTTTTCCATTCACTGAGTTTTATCAGATAAATTGACACTAGAATAATTTTCATCGTAATTGTTAATACCGCACAGAAGAATATTTTTACTTAATGAATGAAAGATGCAATAATTTTTTTTTCTTTATTAGTTCCAATAAACGTCTTTACTGGATTTATTTTGCAAAGAAGTTAACAGCACAATCAATCAGGTGTTTCAATTAAAAATAATGTTTTTGGGAATAACTTTGCAGATTATACAAAATCTCCGTTTATTTTCAAATAACATATTTAAACTTAATTTTATAATGTACATAATTATAACTATATCCTTTACAATTGAGATAATTATTTTAATGATAAGATGTACATCAAAAATTACAAGTGAAAATATAACTTTTCAATTCATTCTATTCTCTTATAATTCACAATGCAGAAAAAATAAATAAGATTGGTTGTTTTTATTGTTTATCTACCATTTCATATCTATATAATTGCTTATGTGCGTTGAACGGCAGGGAAACATTTTTTTCCACAACAAGACCGTTTCAAAGAACTTTCAGAATTTAATAAATTTCGGAAACTGTGATATTTATTCCATTATTACTTTTATATTTTTAACTTTTCCGCTAAAATTTATCAATGAGTGTTTTCATATTGTTTGTGAATTTATTATAATGCCGAAGTTATATAACCTTAACCTTTGTTTACATTTCAATAAAAAAATTTATTTGATAATTTAAAATAACAAGAATCGTGTGAGTTCATCACTAACAGACAAAACTACATGCTTTATTAGCGTGAAAATTCTCGCAAATGAAGGCACTACTGTCTTTCATTACTGAAACTCTCAAAACGCCTACTTAAGATGAAATTCCGGAATACCCCAGAGAAGTTTCTACACCCTCCTTTAATGTGATTGATTAGATACTCGAGGCTTTTGCTTAATTCTTCGTTGAAGTAATTCTGACCAAAGGCAGGAAGAACAGAAGTCATCTCATTGTACATATCCTTCAATAGCCATCGGATAATAGAATGTATCTTTTGTATATGAACTCCTAAGAATACGTGTTATCTTTGCGGCTTTCGAGGATGATAAAGAATTTGCGCAAACTTGAAAAGAACTGTAGCACTTTCAGCCTTTTGTAGTCACAAGACTCCAATATTTTAAGTAATCATAGAATTAACTCTGAATGCATTTGATAATTAAATAAATCAACTGCGGAAAGCAATTTTTTTATCTATTACCTTTTCCACATTAGTGTTTTGCTGTGTTACTTTATTATACATTTATTATATATTTATTTGCTGTGTTACTTTATATTTATAATTAAGGTTGTAAATGATAAATGTTACAGAACAATATACAAAGCATTTCCTAAATAATATAAATACAAATGGAATAGTAATATTTTCCATGAAACCGCAGGGAAGATAAATTTGTTTAGTTAATATATCGGAATGTTATTTGCCTACAAAATATAAAACAACCCTGTGCTTGTTTATTTTTATGACCCTCGGAATTATTTTGCAATTTTTAAATAATGAGTTTGCATGGCGATTTCCAGATTTAGATGCATTGTATATAAGATGCCAAATTTTAACAAGATACCTGACAATAGTTTGTAGTTTTTGATTATTTACCAGAGAGGTCGTAAAAATAAACAAAAACCAATAATCCTTTCATAGTTAGTTTGGTTTTCTAAAAACAGAAGTTAATGAATATTTCTCTCAGATACCATTACAAGTGAAGTGTAATTTAGTTATGTATCTACATTTTATTTCGCGACCAATAGGAAAAACAATTTGCAATTGTATATCGCATCTAGATGTAAAGGACGATCACCTCTCCAAATTTCTATACAAGTAAGTTATTTTATTCAGATGACAAAGGGAATTCCACAAAGCAGTTAAGCTAACAAGGCTGGTCCTATGACATACACCCACCCTCCCAATTCTCGAAACACTTATTTCTGTAACAAATTATGCTAGTGGTATTCATAATTCTATTTTATATTTGAAAACAACAATAAAAATAAACTTTTCTTAAAATTATTCTACGAAATCATTCTTTCCTGCTTTCAGAATGTTTAATTAAAGCTAGTTAGAAACCGACTGTTAGTTTAAAATCTTTCTCATATAGCTAGAGCTCTTCATTTCACTTCATCCACTGGAAGCTACGTATATTTTCGCTTCTAAAACGGATGCTGCACCTAAGCTAAAACAGATACGCTAAATTGATTTAAGGAACCCCACATGGGAAGAAACAAATAGTAAATGTTTCTGTGCGAAGGTATCACCAAATATTTCCATTTCACTCAGCGGAAGAGATAGGAAAATATTAATCTTCGACTGAAAATGAAATCAAATTTTCATCTCCCTGGCGAGGAAGAGATCAAGTTTACTATTTTCTCAGTGGGCTCTTTCTTTATCTAAAGAATGAAGGGAATGTGAATTTTGAAAAATTCTGTTAGAATTTATTTCGTAAAGCTTAGAAACAAATATAATATTCTACGGATGCGATAACAATCATAAAACTATTTGAAAATGCTTCAGCATTCATCATAATGTAATTTTCTCAGATGATCCAAGGAAAGAAAGTTTCTAAGGGAATATGAGGCGTTTAGTTTAATAATGTAAGATAAATAAAATGCAATATTGGTTTCAAAATTTGTTCAGTAGGTGATGCGAAAAATAGATCATCTTAGGTACCGTATGATATAAAATTGTTATGTCTTATTTACTACATAAAAACAATATATTTCGCAAACTTAAATTGGTTCATGCATACATGCTTCATATATACAGGCTGATCAGAAAATTCCTTTTAAGCCCTCTAAATTCAAAACAACACCATGTACATCTAGGGAAGTAGCGTGTATTAAAGTTTAATAAAAGTGACTATGAGACAGTTTACAGCCTCCCCAGAGGCAAAATAAGAGAGTTACAAAAAATAATTTAAAAAATAAAGGTGATCTGTCCAACCAGAATAATGTATGTTATACCATAATAAAAACACAGGAAAAAGCTTCCTCAAGTTATCTGTAAACTGGACAGAAATATTTGCGATTAAAATTATGAAATTTCTATGACTTAAAAAGGTGTCGTCCTAAAATTGAAAAAAAAAGACTTTCCGGTATTAGCATAGAGTTTTTCCGAGAAAAGCAACAGCAGAGTGAAATGAAAGCAGCGAAGAAAACCAACAAAAGTAATTGCCAAAATTTGGAAAATCACTCGTGAAGGATCTCAGGGTCCGAACTCAAAACCCTCATGTAACTATCAAATCACCTAATTAAAAACTCGCAATCATATAGTTACGAAAGGACTTTTGTGATTTAATTTTATCATGATAATCTTTGTGCAAACAGCAAAACGTCAAAAGCAAATCCGCATTGTACAATATAGTGCATGTGAAAAGGAAAAAGACACAGATTAGTACAAATAAAAAGGAAATGTATGGCTAAACAAAAACCATATGAATGAGCTCAAAAAGGCCACATTGCATATTTGAATTCAATCCAATAAGCATTCACGCAAATCCCTAAGCATCTACGTAGTGACAGTAGACTAGCTATCAATGATACGGATACGAAAGACCGCTTTTTTTTAATTTTTGGAATAAATTCCTTTTTATTTCCCGAATTCGTAATTTGAATCTCAAATATATCCTTCAGTTTTACAGATAACTGTTGTTGTTTGTCCCCCTTGGATTCAATACCAATTCAAAGAAGCCTAAGAGATCGGGGAGATAGGGGTGCAGTAGTTTCTGAGAGTAAGGATCCCTGAGCAACCGAGTACAGAAGTCTGACTTAAGCTCATATGAAAGTGACAATCTCACAAACGCTTGTGCAACCCTTTATTACAGAGTGGCGCTTTCACGCACCTCACAAATAGAACACATAATATAGAAACATGCCCGCTAGAGGACTCGAACCCGGGACGCCCAGATTACGGGGAACGCGCTCGACCCCTAGGTCAGGACGCTCGGCTTGTAGACTTACAGGTAACTAATTATATGAAGCGTTTTCCTGTATTTTTATTACCATATAGCATACATTTTTCTAGTGGAAATTTATATTTTGGAAACTTGAATTTTTATTATCATTTAAAATTTTTATATTTATCCGATCGCTATTAGTTATTCAGTTATTTTTGTAACTTCTTTATTAAGCCGCTAGGGGCCCAGTAAACTGTTACATAGTCCATTTTAGTACCCGTTAGTAGACCTTATGTTTATATATATATATATATATGTGTGTGTGTGTATGTGTGTGTATTAAAGACTAAGGTATATAAAAATAATGAAAATGATTAAACAGCATACTTTTATCAGTGAACTAAGTATGAAAAAAAATTGAATTAAGAATCTAGAGATGGAAGTAGAAACTGATTGTAAAATCAGGATGCTGCGGAAATTTTACAATATGGATGTTAAGTTACATTGAATGTCAAAAGAAAGAATTTTTCAAATAATTACTTAAACTGTAAATATTATAGGAATGTGATTGTTTTTTTACTTATTTAAAGCTCTTAGGTCAGCACTTTACATTACGTTTCCATTTCTATATTTCAAATTAAGTAATTAGTTATTATTATGTTGTCATTGTTTGTTTTTTCTACTTCTTAAAATATTGTTAAAATTGATTCAACAAAATACCGTTTTTCTCTCTTGAAATTTGATCAGTCAACTCACCTTCTGTCAATTTTCATAGAAGTTCTTTGTAACAAATAAATGCAGGAGTGTTCTGTAAATCACTGCGAAACAACTGAGTTAGTCGATTCGAGTGGCTGCTCAACTTCCGTGGAACTAATCTTGCCAACTCAGAACGAAGTATAGGTTGAACGTTAACCCATGAGTGAAACTTGTTTAGTGAAATTAATTGTTCAGGCTGACAAGCAAGTGATTCCCCAGTTAGAGGATAACAAGGAGTTTAATTAAATCCCTGATTCATTTGTATCACTGTCTTCTCTTGAATACTGAGAGAGTGCATTTTCGAAACAGCTCCCCGTGGTAAATTTTTATATAACCCTTCCCGAACGAGAATTTTGAGATTAGCAGATAGACCTTCTAAATCATAAAATCATAAATTAAATTTACAGTAATAAAAATAATTGTTAAAATTTGAATTAAGTCCTTTATTTCAATAATTCAGTTCATTTTATTCAATACTATTATATCGAAAAATATATATTTGTTATTTTAAAATGCTTAATTTTAAACCATTTTTTTAAACCTATTTTGTGAAAAAATATTCGATTTAATAAAAAAAAAATTCTAGAATGGAATAATCAAAACTATGGCAATTTAACTAACCTTTTGATTTTTGAATCTAAGTGAAATAATTGAAAATTTACAAGAATTTACAATTGTCAATACGTTTAATTTTTTTTGATATTGTGCATTTAAAACTACAAAAAAGAAAATATGTATTGTTGAAGTATTTACTCATGAAAAACCTCAACTCATTTATAGAATATCAGGAAACGAACTTAATAAAGTTGTGATATCATCTTAAATATAATAAGCTGAAATTAAGATTCCAAGCAAACATTAGAAATATTGCTTAAACAATTTCAATAAATCAAAACTGTAAGATGATAAATGCTAGATATTTCACGTTCGGCAATGAAATTGTTACGTGCCTAGTTGAGCATGGGAAGAGTAATTTCCTGAATGTTATCCTCTGATAAGAGGTAATGTTATCTACATGCATATCCGTGTGAATTTTATGGCACTTTTTTGCTTCAGGCTTATCAGTTGAATGTTAAATCGCTTAGTCGTATAAGTTTGGAATTATGGAAATTGTAACATCGATTTTTTTGATGTTCTTGAAGGAACAGAGTCATTAATCTTGATTGTTTTTCCCATTTTTATAAGTTATTAATATTTTCTGATTTATTTCTTTGGTTTTGAATTTAAGAAAATATTTGTAAGGTATGCTTCATTATTTTAAGTTCTGATTTTCTGATCAGTAACTTTAATCCGTTTTTTTTGTTTGAGATCGGTTAATTTTTATTTTTTAATTTAAATCTCACAATTTATTTTTATTTGCATTATAGCTCACTTTTGGAAGCCTTCTTATTACGAATTCTATATTAATTTCGGATCTATATTTTTTTTAACAAGTGATATTTCTATAAAATGTGATGCTGAAGAACTATTTTCATAACCAAATTAACATTCCAAATCAATTACAAATAATTATAGCTTATTAAATGTCAAATGAAATTTAAAAGTAACATTAAATATGCTAATGCATACTCGTATTAAATAATGATTATCTAATAGAAGTATGCAAGTATAGAAACATGATGTTAAAAATATTTTCTCTTAATTGAAAACGAAAGTGCTTACTAATTCAATGCAAAATTCGAAACAAAAATAATAAACATTAAATGTCATATTTTTCTGCAAAATGTGCAATTATTGTTATCCATTGAGGCTAAAATAGTAATCCAGATGATAAAATTAAATACAATATTATTGCACTAATGCATGGCAAATAAACATTTGAGAAAACAATCATAAAGATAAAATAATTCAATTAAATTCATTACAGATTACGGATGTTATTATAGCTGACTAAGTAAAATTCTTGTAAATTACTTCCGTTTATTCTGTCACACAAAAAAGTCTTTTCAGAAATAAAATTTCGAAATTTTCCGCTTTTTATTCCACTCAATTAATTAAATAAATGCCTCGTAGTTACAGAAGACTTCATCTGAACAAAAGCTCTTAAACATTTCTTTAACATATTTCCACAAAAAGCATTATTCTTTACAGTTATTTAATAATAAGTAGTTAATTTTTTATTATATTTGTCTTATATGTTACTTCGTTTTCATAACGGTATGAAATAAAAATAGAAAATATTTTTTTAAGTGACTAAGTAAATCTTATTAAAACTAGAGGAATGTTCTTTTTAGTTTTTCTACAAAATGCATGCATTTTTCATGAAATATATTTAATACTGATATATAAAATTACCTGAAAGAGTAATCGGGAAACCTAAAAGGAAGATTGTACATACCAAAACAACAAAGCTTTGTCGCAATTTGGGACGTGCAGACTGACACTATACCGCGTTTCATGTCATTTGATTGTGAATAAGCGTCAGTCCCTGTAACGTAACAGTGTCTGTCACTCTAGTTTTAATCAGACTGAAGAAGAAAATCAAGTATTCAAATTGCATCTCATGAAGAAAAACACTGATTCAAATTTTGAGAACGTCGAATGAATGACCTTGACTTTTTTATCAGTCTCAAAACTTTAGACGATAGAGAAATTAACACATAATTATAAAGCCAGTATGCATTTCGTGCTTACACGTTTCAAACGGAACAATATAACGAGATTTTCTAATTCAAGTGATTTGCATTTTACATTTTTAAAATTTGCTCTTCTGTGCACATATGATAATGTTTTAATTTGTATATTATCTATCATTTTATTGGTGCGACATACATGATGCAAATACGCTATGGACTACTATACAGCTAGAACCTAGAACAGGGCTTACTATAAACCTTGAACCAAGAATGCCAAATTTAGTAAAAATTCCTTCTTCGGTTGTAAATGCTCATTAAAGAAAGTTTTAGGAAATATTAACCAAATTATCAATTAAAATTAATAGAAATTTGAAAATTATCCGCAGTAATTTCGAAATCTATATCTGCATACAAACTCTTTTTACACTGCTATTTTTTAAAATTAGCTTTGCAGTGCTATGCATTTTATTTCCGCCCAATTTTTCCTCCCATTTTATCATTTTTACTAGTATATTACATCTATGCCTTTTATTGTTTAGCATGCACATTTTTTAAACATATAAAATCTAGATTTTGCGAGGGCATTATTGTTTTAGTAATTAAAAATAAGTTTGTCAAAATAATTTTTAAAAAAAGATGAATCAAGTCAATAATATTATGTTGCAATGTTGTAACGCTAGAATTTTAAATATCATCTATTCTTTTCGTATATATCTCTAATTACAAAGATATACGCACACACACACACAAAAAAAAAACACGTATTGCAAAACGTTTTATCTCTTACCACATACTTCATATACGGTGAAGCTTTATATCATACATTTGCTGCATTAATTTTTTGAATATTTAATTTAGAATATCTCTAGTTGCTTTTGCAGACCAGCTAGTTCACCGGAGATAATGGTTGTATTTAATTTAAATTAAATAATTTAACTCTTACTTCATGTTTATGATTTCGTTAAATTTTCAGACATAAAAGTCGAGTTGATTTCTTTTCATATGTTTGTTCATTGTGTATATGAACATTTCAAATGGACATCAGCAGCCCATGATGTCATAACGCTATTAATAACTCAAATGTCATGTTCTTTGATCTTCTAAAAAGCAGATACTGTAATTACATTTTTATTTGTTTTGAGATCTACACAGATATTAAACAGAATCAGCTCAAATTTTCTTCAATTCTGAACATTTCTTGAAAATCATGTGATGAAACAGACAATGATGACGGTATGAACTCATGATTCAAACTCTAAGGCAAAAATGCATTATATATTGTAAATTAAGCAAAAGAGGAAAAAAAATCAAGATTATAGTTGCAATTCACTGTCTACATCTGAATCCACTTTAGTCATAATCCGATGAACGATTACGCATTTTAACAAGGAATTAACCAAAATATAAAACGCATATGTGTCGGGTAGACAAGTTTGTTCGCCAGGTATGTATACAGACAGGTCTCTTTAAAAAAATCAAATTACAGATTCAATTTTTTTTCAAAAAATATATCCAGACTTTGATAATTTTTAATATTTCCACTGCTTCACACGAACCTTTCTATAATAGCAAAACTTTCATTCACATAGAAAAAATAATAATTTTCAAAATATTTTTTTTTTTAAATTTGACTTTTATTAAACTATTGTAGAATTACTGCCCCTCGTCATTTTTTTTAATTATTGTACTTTTTATTTAAATTTTTTTCTCTTAGAATAATAGTATTTTATCCAAGCACGAAAAACCGATTATTCAACTTTTCTTTACTTAAATTTGTTTCAATATCAAGCATCGTTTTTATGGAATGCATCAGATGGCCTGTCGGCATCTTAAAGCCAATATCAAGCATCGTTCTTATGGTATGCCTCAGATGGCCTGTCGGCATCTTAAAACAATAAACCAAAGTGATGCAATGTTCTTCCCTCCATTTTGATACTATGGTGAATAGCATGTAAGCCAGTTAACAACTACGCCACACGAGCATATGCTTTTGTATCCTGGTTATGTTACTGGACTACGAACCACAAGGTCCCATGTTCTATCCTCGTTCATCGCAATCCTCTACATTGGTGACCTCGGACGATGATCCTTCAACCTTCGTACAGCTGTTGTGGCGCCATCTTCCCATCAAAGTCGTCAGATTCACTTGACGCAGCAACAGCAACCACTCACCCACCCCCACACACGCCATAATGCTTGGCGTTACTCAAATGGGTACAGGCGCATTAGAGTCAACATCCAATAAATACATCACCATTCAACAGCCATATCGTTCGTCTCACCTCCGACTCACTGGAGGGAGAGTCTGTGGTGAATAGCATATAAGCCAGTTAACAACTACGCTACACGATCATATGCATTTTTATCCTGGTTATGTTACTGAACCGCAAAGTCCCCTGTTCTATCCTCGCGCATCGCAATCCGCTTAAATACTTTTGATGTCAATTGCAATTGATTGTTAGTTTAAAAGAAGAAATTCTTTCATTAAAATAAGTATAGATGTAAGCTATATGTTGAGTTGCACCATTTTGCCTCTCATTCACGATGAAGAATTAATCTGATAACGCTACCCACATATTTCCATGGGTGCACACAAATTTCTCCTTCCTCAGACAGAGTTATTTCAACGATAATGGGAAGTACTCGTTAGTGCAGGCACTGTTTTGACGCGAAGTTTGCATTGTTGTTAGGAAAGATCTAGATGCCCTATTAACTTTATTTTTCCTGAAATATATCCCAAAGGGATTAATCACATATGCTGTCCTTAAGGACACACTCTCTGAACAGATGTTTCGTCCAATCAAGAGTTCTGCTCATTATTCGTAAGTTGGAGGATAAACTTATTGTAGAAAATTTTAGACCTATATGAAAGTTATTGCGTGTTTTACATTTTTGAAGATCTACGTAAATTTTTGCAGTTACTACAATAGTATTTTTCGAGCAGTCACTGAAAAAACAGCCTTAAAACAACCTATAGTCTATTAAATTTTTAAATTAAATTATTAAATCTCCTTCTTTTTCACAACACTCCTTCTTTTTCAATTCATAATCTTGACTTAATATGCAAGATTACTTTAGATTAGAAATACCACATTGCAAGTATTTTTTGCAAAAATCTTTATTAGTTTTAATTTCAAATTTTCTAAGACCAGCTCGAAATGCGTGCAGATGAATGATTTCCTTAACTTTATAGTGTATATTGTACATAACGACGAATTTTTTACATATCATATAGTAAATACTTAAATATATCTCGTAAAATGAGAACATAGTATAAAATTCATATTTTAATAACATAATCAGAAGACTTAACATTTTTTTTAAGATTATGGATAACAACAGCAAATTATATTTATTAAAATACTACTCAAATAGCAAAAATAATCCTCCGTCCAATAAAAAATTAAAATAAACACATACTCAACAAGTATGTGATATTTTCAAAAACAATTCGTTAAAAACAAACTTTGCTCAAAATCGCAAAAAATTAATTAGCGAATCTAAAGACCCTTTCATCATAAAACACTCATTTCAGGGTGAAATGAAAAGTTAATTGTTACCTTCATAAAAATATCGAAAGTTTCCATTTTTTTAAAGTTTGTCTAATTAATGTACTTAATGAAGCTTGAAAATTTTGGCAATTTCAAAACTTCTGATTAATACTGTGTCTTCTCTTGTGGTCTTGCGTAAGGTTTTTAAAAATATCTTATACACTTTTATTTTAATTTCGTAATAGCCGATATTCAAAATTCTTTTTTTTTCTTGATACTTAATTTTCTACGCTTGGTGATATCCTTTAATCTCCTAATTAGTTAAATTTCCGGTTATTATTAATTATTATTTCAAGCTCAGTTTGCCTCATAGGTGTTAAGTAATTAAAGTAATCAGACATCAGATAATCTAACTTTAGTTATTTTACTAAGGTAATTAATCAAGTCATTAGTGTGCAACTCATTGGCAATTTAAACTTTGTAACAAATATTGCTTATCTGTAACAAACATGTGATAAAGTTAAATTTCATAAAGAAAAAAAAAAACTTTCAAAATTTGCAGATTGTTGAATATGTATAAATTATGTACATGCTATCATCAAATCTTCATGATATAAATTTTGATTAATAAAATTAGTCTTTATTGCTTTAATTACGGATATTTTTCGAAAATATTGATATTGATTAGGCTTATGTGTAGTTGCGGTGAATCTAAACTATATATGATTTCATTAAATTCATTAATGGATTAAAATATAACTAAGAAAAGCAACTTGATTTGAATCTTTGAAATTATTTGACATTTTCTCCAATGAATGGATCAAGTATGTATGTATGTATGTGGATAATATATATGCTGATATATGTGTATTTATATATGCGATTAGCTTGGTATACTCAATGAAATACGGGACACGGGATTCAAGACCATATGGGAAAAGTTAAATAAACATTGTTATAAATTCTACTTGTTAAAGTCTCTCTACTCATTATACATTTTTTATACATGGCTAAATGTATAGAATTAATGATTGATTATTTAAAAGTTAGAAGAGCAGGAAACATGCATTTAATGTTATGCTTAATATCTATCTGTAGTTCAAAGCATTAATTAGTGTTTAAATTTGCAAGCATGGAATTGCTGTATAAAATATATTAATGCTTTTTGTCGTCTCAATTTGAGTAATATTTCATTTCCCAAAATAAGAAGATATTGAGATTATTTACATTGATATTGAAAGTTTCTTAATTTCATTTTTAAGGGATGATGTTAACTTCATTTTTTCTTCCTATTATACTAAGTATAAAGAAAATATTGTAGTCGTCGAAAAAACTGAATTCGATGCTTTAACGAATCCCCCCGTTTCAGGCCACCTTGAATCTATAAAATACACATTTTTAAAGGAATGATATTCTTTCTAATTCTGAGCACAACAGTTAAAGAAGCTTGAACTAGACAAATGAAATTTAGTATATACATTTTAGAAAAAAATTCTAGATTTTCATGAAATTCTAAAAAAAAAAATCATTTTGAGGAAATCTTATCAATTCGATAAAAACAAATAAACATAAGGAGCTAGAGTGGTCAAACTTCGATTTTTTAAATTCACAAGTTTAGCGTATAAAATTTAGATTTTTTTTTCAAATTTTGAGCGAAATATATCAATTACAAACTGTCAGTGTGTACTTCTTTATCCAAGTTTTACGCATTAAATCAAAAATGCAATCGAGTTATTCAATGAAATTCGATATATTAGCTTAAATTCGATATATTAGCGAAATTCGTAGCTTAGCCAAAGTCCACAATATTACTGAAGGGGATAATTATTGGAGATATGCGGTAAAAATTTTGGGAAACAACTCCAGCTGATTTTGTAACAATAACTATAATTCCATATCAAATGTTGATTTCAATCGGTCGCTAAGCTGCAAATGAACTACGCATGGGTACCATAAATGCATTAAAAATACTAGAACCATGTAAAAGATTTGTATATCATATTAATTTTCCCTGAATCCGATGAAAGGCATTCGTAACTTAGCCAAAGTCCACAATTTTATTAAAGGGGATAATTATTGGAGATATGCGGTAAAAATTTTGGGAAATAACTCCAGCTATTTTTTTTTAATTTTAAGCAATTGACCTAATGATAAATGAAAATTCTGATTTAACAAACCTGTATTTGAAAATGTAAGTAATAGTATTGAAACATGGGTCAGCAGGTCCACTCTAAAATAACTGAATAGACCAGGAAAATTATTCGTGTCCAAAGATTCTGGATGTTTCTCAATTTTAAATCAAGATTTAGAATACATTGTTATTCATTATTTTAAAGTAATAATAGTGAACGCTTTTCTATAATATCGAATCAATGAAAAGAATTCAAAGGAAGCTGCAGGGATTTTCGAAGGACAAAATATGGAAATGATTATAATAAACTACTAATGACGCATTTTCAAGCATTCTACGAATAAATTGGGCAGGCGATGAGAAAAAGGAGAGTAGAAGTTTGTAACTTTCTTAATAACCGAACAGGCTACTCCACCTCGAATAAAAGCATTCTGATTAAATCTGATAGACCGGATCGCCGTGAAAGCAGCTCTAACTGGAATTATAGTTAAGGCCTAAGAGCCATCACCGACCACTACATAGCCCTTCTCATAGGTAGCATGTTCAGTCATCGATAAGAGATAGGCAACCGCCACCATTTCTGCACAAACCAGGGTAGCGGGAACCAACCACCATACCGGAAGTTCATCATTCTCATTTATGAGGTACCCACCAGCGGGAGGTGCTTTCTTAATAAATGCACCCTTTAAGTGCACTTCAAATAAATTTCTTTTCACGCCATCTTAAAAAAACTGTTTTCCAGATTTAATATTCTTTTTTTCTCACAAACCTGGTTTTATTTCATTGAAAAATGGCTGAAAATGGTCAAAATAAATCAGATTTTTCAAGAGTGTAAACTATTTTTAATTACATTGAAACATAAGTACCCTAACATCCTTTCTTACAAGATCTAAACTTTCAAGGGAACAGGGACTATTGTTTTCACACATTTTAAGAGAAAGAGTAGTTAACTGTAATTAAAAAGCTATGAACATCATAAAAAGATGCGTCGTGTGCATTGCAAAAAAATGAGAATTTTTTTTTCTAAGTTATTAAAAAGACATCGTTCGAAAAGCATATTTAAAAAAAAAAAAAAAAAAAAAAAAAAAACCTCATAGCTTTTTTAATCCTCGTTGGGGAACTCATTCCACTTTTTTTTTCTGCAAGCATTGAAAAAAAATGAACTAAAATTTCATAGTACCTTGTTCTCCATTCTTGTATTAAAAATATTTTTTATATATACAGAGTGTTGCCGAATTCGGCTGACAAATTCAGAGTGGTGATAGTAGGCATTAAGAGAATAACGAATCACTATACAACATAGGGTCCCAAACGTTCTTTAGTAGATGAAAATCGCAAAAATATAGGGAGTCCGAAAACTGTCGGAAACTGTAAAAAATTAATAAAAAAATAATAAATTATGTTACAAATATGATTTTTTAAATGAAAGCACATTCTTAAAAGTTTTTTTTTTTCATGTAGGTAACATGCAGATTTGATGATCTAGGGCGTCGTAAATCACTGAAAACCAAAATATAGTTTAGAACCCATATTTGCAAAAATATTAAAACTTGAAAAAAAAGTTTGAAAATGTAAGGAATTTTATATTCTATAATTTAATATAAGCTTGTAGTGTGAAAACTGGGGTGTTTTAAAGATATTCAAGAAAAATCAAAATGGGAACCAGAAAACATAACTGAAACTTCAGTACCGATGTTCGCAGAGAACGTTAACTATAAGACATTTTTAATATACATTCATTATTTTTTATTTCGACTTAATCAATTAAATTCTTGTTTTTCTTTTTTCTATTTTGTCAAATAGCAAGCGGAAGTTATTTAAAAATGCATACATTCCACTTTAATATTTAACAGTATGATAAAATCAATAATCTGAAAAAACAACCTGGTCGCCAAAGACGGCTGGTACAATAATAAAACTCAAAATTAATTTGTTATTTAGATAATAAAGATTTCTAATTGATACACTTGGCAATTATCGTCAGAGATCAAAACTAATCTCCTTTCTAAGATCAGAGAAATTCTTATTAAAAATTTTTCCAGGATAGATTTTATTCCTTTTTACTGTTTCAAAAGAATGCTCAAGATATCATCTTAGAAGAACTAACTTTCAATAATACTCAATATATAGTGGGGATTGTTTAATATCTAGCATTAGTGAAACGACGACGTTTTTATTTATTTGATCATCAAATGTATGAATAACAAAATATTGTATAAATTTTTTTTCAACTCAATGAATTTTTACAAGTTTTCTAAAAGAACTAATGAGTGTGTCAGCTGGCAGTAAAAAAATTAAAGAAAATGTAAATAGCTAATGTCTACAGTTGTCAGTTTAAAGAATAAGTCTTATGTCTAACTACTTCTTATTTTTTTGCTTATTTATTAATTAGCTGAAATTAATTTGGAACTAATTTACCTCGCATTTTCAAGCAGCCTGAAAGATAAGTTTATGAGGAATCAATGTTATCACTGTGAAATGATGAATTCTGCATTTCAACATCCCATCATCTCCATATATTCACATCATACATATTGAAGGATATATGACTTTGGAATTCCGATTGAATGTGGTCTATGAGCATATATAAAATGAGGGTTTGGTAAAATCGACTTCCTAGTTCTGTAGGGAAAACTTTACCATCAGGGCAATATGGAACTTAGTCATCGATTAATTACTATTAATGTAAAGAACATAAACCAATTTTAAATAATTTAGTATTTGAAGGAGGCCAAATGCTATTAATAAGTAGCGAGTCATTATTCGTATTAATATTCATGAATATCACATATCCAGCATACTGCATTTTGATTTTTATATAGAGAAAGAAACTTTGGATATTGCGTTTGCAACTAAAGTAAGCAAACGCTAGAAAATAACACTGAAAAAGTGGAAAATTTTTTATCATCGTCCTCTAGAGAACCCTGAAGAAAAAAAGACGTGTCTCATCTCACTAAGGCCTCTCCGGTTGAAAATGGAATTTAATTTATTCTTGACTATTTTCACTATCCCCAATTATTCCTTTTAATTAATTATCCTCCCTGGCTTATTTTTTTAATCTTTTCATTAATGACCCGGGTCAACCAGCAGTGCTAATTTTATACTAGCTGGCCGGTTTCTGTTTAAAACGATGAGTGTAGGATATAAAACAAGTTATCGCTAAGGATGTCCTCGCTTTACATCCTGAAACCCTCGTTTGAAACATGATTCGACACGCCAATATAAAATTTACGTGACTGGTTGGACCCGGTCTATAATGAAAGAGTTACTGATATTTCAGCACTTTTTTAAACATGTCTTGCTCTTAATTTATATTATAATCACCGATAAGTGAAATAAATAATATTTATTAAAATTTGCAAGACTGGATGAAAAATCGCTCATTCACTGTTTCTGAGAAAGAAACATCTTAGATAATTAAATGGATTTTAATTCATTTTTGGTAAGTTTTTTCTAATCTTTTAAAATGCACAGATTTAGTCCTATACATGCAAATTCGATCATTTGTGATCTTTTTAAATACTAGGCCGTCCATTACCCTCTATATTTCGAAAATTCTTCGTTCTAGCAGACTTTACTTCCTGCATACGATAATATGAAATCAAGGTCGCACAGGGTGTCATCCAAATTCTAAGGTTTCCAATCAAAGCGTCATTTCTTAACTTTCTAAAGAAAATTTTTCGTGAAAGACTTCCTGCATCTTTTCTTCCAATGTATTGTACGAAGTCACGCAATGTTTCCTTCCCAAATGCTGACTTGATGCCATTGAAAATCAATTAGTGAGAAAAACATGTTGAATCAATGAAATATTAATGCAATTTTGCCTAGTTAAATAAATAGGATTTATTTGTCAATTAAATGTGCTAAAAAATCTTTTTCGCGAGAAAGCGAAAGTCTCTGGGAGAACAACATGCTAAATAATGTTTTATTGATTTGTTTTTACAGATAATACCAGCTTTTTAAAAGGTTGAAAATATTTTTGTATTGGCTAATGGTAATATGGCTTTATTCAATCCAATGTACCAGGTCCATATGTTAAAAACCTTTTTGTAATGGCTAATAGAAATGTGATTTATTATGACTTTATTCAATCCAATGTATCAGGTCTGTATCAGGATCAATGTGTTTGCCTGGATAGCCTGGTTGATAGGATGCTGGATTCGCGCCCCTTGGGTTGCGAGTTTGAACCCTGCCGGCTGAAGATTCCCTGTGTGAGTGATGGCTAACGCGCGTTAAGTCTGTCGTGGTCACAAAGTCATCCATATCGAGAGTAACACTAGTGGGGATACTGGATCAGGGGTGATCGTTCTCTGATTCAGGTCTAAATTACGATCTGTGAATGAATTCCGCCCCATAGGAAGGGTTGTGACGAGTGTGTAACTAAGTCGTTCTGTTGGCCCAAGATGGCGCTTCTGTAAAAAAAAAAAAAAAAAAAAAAAGACGTACGCTTGGCTTAAACCACGATTGACTTCTTAAAGTCAATGAGCTTGTCTAGACAAGAGCCATTAGAAACAACAACACCAGGTCTATATCAGTTGGAAAAATGTTTTTGTAATGGCTAATAGTGGTATGATTAACTATGGCTTTATTCAGTTTTTCTGCAAAGATAAATGGCTTTTCATCTTAGCATACAACTGACTCATCTTTAAAATAAAGCCAAATGCCAAAAGAGTCAACATCTAACATTTTCCCTTCGATTCATGTTTCCATTTACTGCTATTTCGTGTTCATTTTTGACATGAATGATCAGTCAAAATACAGATAAATTCAGTCATTTCATTATAAACACACCTTTATTCATGAAACTCAGAGTAGCAATGGTATTATAGAGAATGACGTAAAATTAGGTCTTACAGGTTTCAGGATTCATCAAATCTTTTTAAGCTCATTCAACAACTCAGAACACTCTCTGTTTTCTTATTTCTGTTTTTGCAAACGAGTATAATTCAATGAATGAAGAGCTTATTAACTTCCTTGCAATGAAATAAAACAAACTTATTAAAAGCCAGAATATTCCCTTCACATTGATATGCATAATGAGGCTATCAATTTCTTGATTTCAGAGATAAAAACTGTTAGAATCTTTTTTGTAGAAGTTATATATATATATATATATATATATATATATATATATATATATATATATATATATATATATATATATATATATATATATATATATATATATATATATATATATATATATATATATATATATGTTACCGTTAAAGTATAAAATGCAGTTATTCCATGAAATAACTGATCGTGTCCGTTAAAGTATGTAATATGTTATTAATTTGACACTTTAACTGGTTATTCTATGAAATAAGAGAGACAGTTAAAGTGTAAAATAAACAATTTATATAAAATGAAATTAAACTAATGATAGACAATTAAAATGCAAAAGAAGCAATTTATCTAATTTATGTAACGTATAAATGGATAAATGGTATTTATGGAAAAGTACCATAAAATCATTTGTTACAACAAAAATTACTAAAATGACACTTGGAATTACAAAGAACATTATTTCTAAAACAAAAGCATTTTTTGTTGACACACTGGGTTTTACACGAACATTTTTTTAAATTCCTGACCAGTACCTAAACTTTGAGCTGTAGTTCATAAATGCAGTAGGGGTGGAAGGTAGATGTATTTGTCGTGCGAGATATATGATATAGATTATTTTACACTTTAACGGGCTGCAGATCATTATTCTATGAAATAACTGTTTAAACCATGAAATACAAGAGAGTGAATAATAAGGTATTCTATAAATTAACGGTAACATATATATATATATATATATATATATATATATATATATATATATATATATATATATATATATATATATATTTGAAATCGTACGGAATTTAGTTTCCAAAAATATCAGTCGATAAAATATATATAAAAAATTCGGTGTTTCAGTAATTTATAGATTTTTTTGTACAATTAGTTTAATTTTTATTGAATATAGGTATTAACAACAATGATAATTCCATTTCAAATGTCTTTCTTGTTAAAATCTTAAAAGAAATTCCAAAATATACTTTTTTACGATTCTAAATAGTTTCAAGATCATTATAAAGAAACTTTAGGCAACCAAAATTTTCAAAATTTATTTGAAATCCGGATAATATTGCTATTAAGACATATCAATTCAAGGTACATATAATAGATTACATTTAGTATATCAGTTTAAAAATATTGACATATCAATATATTAATTAGAGATATATGATCAGCTATTATATATCTCAAAATAAAGCATTAAAAACTTTTTGTTGAAATTAAATAATCGCTTTAAAATAGAATTATAAATAACAAATTAAAACAAATGAATTTGGTTCGTTTCAACAATTTTTAAAAAGGTTTTTTTTTTTATTCTAATCTATTTTTCAATTATGTTTTTTTTTTCAACTTATTTTGCCACTGATTGATTGATTTTTGCCACTTTTTTTAACCCACCACTAATGACTACGATTACCAGTAGAGAGAAAAAATAATAAATTTAATGGAAAAATTTATTTTTAAGTAATGAGTATCAAATGAAGAAAGAATCTTTTCTCATTGTTAAGTCTCTATATTTTTCAGCAACAAATTCATGAAAAAAATATAATACATACTATATTAATATGTCGGAAATTGAAAGGTTTCAGATTATTGTCCAAAAGAGACAATTTACACAAAAATGGAAATTAATATGATTAAAAATAGGTAAACACAGAATTTTAAATAATAGTATTAAAGAATTTACAAAATTTTATCATTTTTTAAAAAATTTAATGCACATAAATTTTTCCCCTCTAAAATTATAAACTCCCAATTATAATTCTGGGCTTTGGCAAAATTAGATAAAATTTTAAAAAAATGATTTTTCTTGCCAAAATTTTTTTTTTGGAAATCACGATTTTTTTTAAAAAAAAGAACAGCAGTTATATTAAAAAAATTTATGAGTAAAATAATCCAATACATATAATAAAATAAACACGAAGACAAATTGCTTCAAGAAATTGCAATCTTATAATTAAAATGATATAGAATAAGCGCAAGGTATTTTTACAGAGAGAGAAAAAAACAAAGAATTAATTTAAAAAACTTACTATTACTTATTCTACAATGCATTCTCTATAATGATCATATATGTTAAGGAAATGAAAATCTTTTTTTTATTAATTTATTATGTTGATCTTCTAAAATTTAAGAAAATATGAATACCATTTATTTAACCTTAAAAAAGAATATTATTTTAAAATATATAAACATTCAATATTTTAGTCACAACAGTTACAACACAAGAGTTTAATAAAGAAACAATTTTTGGAATTTTTCTCCAAAACAAGAAACTTTTTAAAATAAGATTAAGAAAATAATTTTCTTAAAATTTAAAACTCATAATCCAAAATTGAACTTTAATATTTTTGGAAAACATTTCATACTAATTTATCTAATTTTTATTGAATTTAATATAAATATAAAAGAAAATTTGATGAAAAGAAAACGTAAAAGTTCTGCTAAATGGCGTTAAAATGCTCAAAATGTTATGTCTTCTTAAATTAAAATAAAAACTTATAATAATAATGAACAACAATATTAATATATGTGCCTTTAATAATCACCTATAACTTTTACTTTAAAAATGTTATAAAAATGAAACAGATACACTTCATAAAAAAAATTAGTAACTGGAAAAATTTCAAATTTAAGCATTTGCTATGCATGCAAATATTTCGATGAATGTAAGCTTCAAAAATTATTTATTTTCCCTTCTGCATTTATATAAAGCTAACATTTTCCTCTAATGTATACTGGTTTCGATTTAGCTTCACTTCGGAAACGTCACCAACTTTTTATTTCTCCCAGTACTGCTTTTTTATTCATAAAGTATAAATGAAAATTTACTTAAATATCTGCTTATTACTAAGCAGCTTATTACTTATTATTACTAAGCCACTTAATTCTATTAAATTATATAAATGATTTATTGTATTCACTGTGACTGAATCAGTCTTTGTGAGTTAATTATATTTCAATGAACAGAAGCATATACGATAAATGACAATGACTGTAAAATTAAAAAAAAAAAAAAACTTTTTATGTTATAAAAATTTTAGGCAGTGATGCATGTTTATACAGAAGGAATTTTAGGAAGTTTATATTTAATTTTATTTAATATTATATTAAATTAATGTAATTTAATCTTCTCAAAAATTATATCTCAAAGAACCATAAAAATAACAATTTAATGATTGAAATTTGATATATGAACTTTTACAGAATTATTATCGAAAATTAAAAGCGTAAATGCATAAATTTTGAATAGAAAATTATCCTATTAAATTCAATGAATAACGCCATAGAAATTTTAAAATGCATTTAAATAAAATGGTTTAGTATATTTATTATATTTAAGAAAATTTATTCATATCAATTTTTTTATTTTATTAAGTAGTTATTAATTATTTAGTTTTATGTAATTATTAATTTTCATATAATATGGCAAGTATTTTAAACCACTTATTATCACAGTTTAAATCACTTTTTTACATTCTTAATTATTGAGATTTCCTCTAAAATGCAAAGAAGGGTTTGCGCTTTCTTTAATTCTTTTATTAATAGTCAACTAAATGTAAAAACAATAATTTCATTTGAAACAAATACTTAAATGTATGTTTTAAAATTCAATATGTTATTGAATGTGTAAGCACTTTATAAGTATCCATTAAAAATAATTTCACAAAATCATGTTAATAATTATTTTTAGGAAATACAAACGCTCATGTTTCAACAAAAACTTTTTAACATTGAAAACATCCAAATATCTGACAAAGATTCAAGCAAATGATTACCTCGACAAAATTCAACGATTGTATGGCATAAATGTAAACAATGAAAGTGAAAAAGCTTCTTATCTTACCTCGACATGCGTCAGTTTAAAGGGTTTACATGTGTAAACTTTGTCTTTCGAGGTAGACGATAGCAGTTCAATAACAAGTCAAAACAAAACTGTTCTAAGTTCGGTAATCCGTTCAAAGTTTTAAAAATAAATCAGTCTCGTCTTACGACACAGAGAAATTCTAAAAATAACGAACAGAAGACTTTTTTTCCGAACTTCAGGTGAGCATCGCGCATGAAAGAGTTTTTGGAACTTCACTGTTCGCAACCTAAGCTGAAAGTGAGCGGAACTCCGAAAATCATCAATGGATTTGAAGATGCTTATCGCGCTCTCCGTTTTCCCTTTCCAGAGCGGTTTTTCCCTATCGCTTTTCCCTAAACCTAATTAAAAGCGTATAGAAACATTTAAGTTGAATTATGGTCTTTTATTTTCAGTAAGAAGGAAAGTTTATGATTCTGTTGTCAACTCCACTGTGTATTTAAAATATAAATAAATGATGGCTCAAATTTCTATGACTCTAGATATTGATTATGAGCAATATAATCTTTCGATTCATTTCATCGGTTCCAAAGAGATTCTTCAGGAAATATGTCGGTTTTCAAAACTTTTCTTTTCAAAAGTGGAAAATAAATACGTTGAATAAAATGTTAATTTCTAAGAAAATAATCTGTCTGTTTCATCTCCAGTTTAAAAGCTTTAATTATAGTTTCCTGTTTTCAAAGATGAATGAAATCCTTGTCTGTTATTAAATATTGACTGAACACTGTTATGCAAATGGTACCAAACTCAAAATAAGCAGTTTGGCGCATAACTGATTTTTGTAAGACATTATAAAAGTTTTTAAGAATTAAAATTCTAAAAGCGTTATAAATAAATTATTGAATGATAAATTAGTTATGAGGAATATATTGGTTGATTGAATTTCTCACTCTGACCTACATGCATATTGAGATATGGTCAGAAACAGTAAATCTAAAATCCATAAAGTATTCAATTTTATGATCTAATAAATCATGTGCGTTTTTCTTTTTCTATTTTTCAAATTTCATTATACACTCAGAAATAAATCTCTATGGTAAATATGGTAAAATATTTTATTTCTGTATGGCAAAATATTTTATTTTAATTAGAAACAGTTTAATGTTTCATAAAATTTTTATTTTGATAATTTTAATTTTATTTATTTTTGTGTATTCTTACTTTTAAATGGAATCTCAGGTTGGAAAAAAACAAGATTTTCGGTATCATTTTCCCCCTTGCAATTAAAGAATGTTAAGATCAAGAATGTTGAACCAGGTGTAAAGCCTGAACATACTGTACGCCATAAAGGTTTTTTTTTGCTTTTGCATTTAAAAATTTGTATTTTTTTAACCTTTTTTTAAAAATATGAAAAGTAAATAGTAAGCTAACTTTTAACTAAAACTAAAACTAATTAGATTGAACTTAATTTTAATTAAAATTAAATGTAATTAATCAAATTAATTTTAACTAAACTAATATATAAATTAGTTATTAATATTGAAAAAAAATCCTTAAACTATTGTTCAACATTATATAATATTTTGCGAGTTTGTGAACATTAAAGATTCAGGACAATTTTGTGTCTTATTTGTGTACTTTGGAATCTCCTATCTTAAATCACAGATTTTCATATGAATATCATGGAAAAAAGCGGAAAAATTGACTGAGGTTCTTACATCACCTTTTAGATCAAAATAACTCTTTTCTTTAAAATATAACGAAAGGAAAGTAATATTTTCTATAAAAATATTTATTTTTTAATTTTTTTTTCATAATTTCAAAAAGATTTTATTTGACATGTGTGTTGCCAGTCAAGTTAAAAAAAGCAATATAATTTTCGCATCACAAGACAATAATATACCCAACAGTTTCAGCACAAATTATTGTAGTCATAATTTAAAAAAAACAAAAAAAAAACTGAAACTATGGGAAAATAACACATTAATCTTCCTTGAAAGAAAACTATTATTTTTATTTTAAAAATGACAACATTTTTTTTAAAAACTTTAAATTGATTTCAATATTTAGAATAACTAAGGTCTATAAAAATTCGCCATAATTAGTGGTAAATAATACCTTAAATGTTTGATTGGTTTTAATTATTCCAAAAATTGGCTATATCATGGTATGGAGCAAATAAGTGCTAGATGGCGGATTACTTAATTTTTCGTATTCTCAAATTCCCACAACTTGGAGATACTAATAGGTCTCTATACTGCTAAGTAGTAAAAATTTGTATATTGAAACTATTTCCGTCATTTTATTGGATATTATATGGTGTACATAGTAGCGCTATAATTTCAAAGACATTCAATATATGGTCTTATGGACTAATATGCAAACCTATTTGGTTATTTTTTTGCTATAAACCTAAGACTTTTCACTGTCCTTACTTATTTATACCTTATTACAGTTCAATTTTCCACGCGAATTAAAGTCAGTCAGAATTATCCATCGGACCTAAATGACAGGATCAATTTAACGACCTCTATATAATGAATCAAGTATTGTTTTCTTTTAGCTATCAGCATAATTCTTTTTTATTTACTTATTTTATCAGAGCTTCTGGAATTACTTGATCTCCAGTCTGTTCCACAATATTTTATAAAAAGTTTAAACCTATATAAAATATATTAAAAAGCAACCAATGCAAGAAATATTGGCTGTGACGAAAGCGAAGAAAGGGGAGCAAGAAGATCTAAAAGCAAAAGAGATAAAGGGTATTGTTACAAAAAAGACTTATGTTTAATTTCTGTACAAAACATAAAAGCCAAAACATCGACTGAAATTTTCAAAAAAAAAAAAAATAGTATAGTGCATATTGCAACGTTTTGTGAAATGATGAGATGTATCTATGATAAGTGTACGAGAGATCCTTTTAGATCTAGTTTCATATCTAAAATTTTGATGCAAATTTTTTCAATCTAGTTTTTGAAAATACAGATTTTGAATCGTATTAATTTACTAGAATTCTGGAATATTAGACACAATAACTTTATCTTACATATCATTCAAGAAAAAGAAATTAAAAATTTCTTAATCAGTGTGCGTTCTAATATATCTAAAAATAAAAATGCATTCAATTTTTTTCATCAATTCCCGCTATCTGGGTAAGAAGACAATTTTGGCTAATTTTCGGAAAATGGCAAATTATTTTGATTATGTTAAAATATATATTCAACAAATTACAATATAATAATTCTAATAATGTATGCAAAGAAAAGAAATTAGCTCAAAGACTGAATTTATAAAATATTACCAATTTTTAACATCCTTAATTTTAACGTGTCTTCTCTATGTTATTATAAAAAAATATTCGATATTATACAATATAACTTTTATTTTGTAATATCGATATTGTAAACATTATGTAATAATTTATTATACGATATACACAATTTTGTATATTATTTCTATATATATTTTGAATATACTACCAACATTCAAAAATTACTATATTTGTAAAATGAGGAAATTTGCTGACTAGTGTGTTGCTTTATTTGATATGCTCATAATCTGACACTAGTTAAGTTTATTATATAAGTCTCGAAATAATTCTTGAGTAGATTCAAAACAGGAATTTTTTTTATTTTTTTTTATTAATATATAAAACATGCATCCCATATTTAAGATGATACTAATTAAAAATAAATAATAAAATTTAATCTTATATTGCCAGAGAAAGTTATGGAAACGTTATTTAATCTCAGCATATTGCCCGATATGAAAGGAATGTAATAAATCAACACATCGAACTGGACTTAGGATTAATCAATTAATAAGAAAAAAAGATCTAAAGACAAACTAAGTCTAAATATGAGTATAAAGATCCAGCTTCATTTGTCGTAGTAATAATTCAGTACATTCTTTTGGGCTAGAGATCCCAAAAGAACCCCCTTCGAATGAAAATATATAGTCTCCGAAGGCTGGCAACAGAGATCTGGTAACAAATTTCCATATAAGATTTTAAGACTCACTACATCCCGATTTTTTTTGAAGCAAGGGATGATTGCGACACAAGTGAATATTTTGTGTTATTTTATACATTCAACACAGATGATACTGAAATAAAAAGGATCACTATATACGTCGAGAATTTTGAACATTGTAATAAAGTTGAAAATATTGATCTAAATCTTTCTCTTTCTCTCCTTTGTATATATAGAGGGAGGTATATATATATATATATATATATATATATATATATATATATTCGTCATAAAAAGAAAATGACAATTACTATAATTATTGTTGTTGTTGTTGCTACGGTTTAAACTTTGAATACTTTTTAGTCAAATGTCATTATTTTAGATTAAAAACTTTACTTTTTAGTCAGTCATTATTTTACAATTAAAGATCCTTTTATTTATCATCAAATGACGATTAATTTTTAAATATATTTTTATATTTCTTTGGCGCAATAATTAAAATAAAGAAATCGTAATGTTCTGAAAAAGGATAACATATTTGAGTCCTTGGAATAAAATCAAAGAACGAAAACAGGATTAAATATTATAATTTTTTTCTATGTAATTTGTTGATTTTCTAGAATTTTAATTGTTCTTTCAATGATGTCAATATATTTGCATAGAGTTATTTTTTACAAAGAAATAGTTTAATTTTAAAGGAAAAATTCTGATTTAACTTGATTTATTATTAAGCATATTAATAATTGTGATCAAAACATCTATGTTCTTCGTAAAATTGGGCTCAATTACCTTACTAATGTCAACAGGATGGCCCATTAAAGATCAGGCATACTTTTACCACATCCTCTTAATTATCTCTCAGATTTTACAACAAATTATAACTTTTACACTGCTGTTTTGGCAGGTTTTTCATCACTAAGTATAAAATGGCATGACATTTAATAAAAAAATTATTTATACTGCCTGCATGGGACCTCATACTCTTTAGAAATGTAATGTATTTAGGAAATTCCGAATCAAAGACTGATGATAAATGATCTGCGGGGCCTTTTTTTAGATTAAAAGAACGGCATTCAAACACTTGAATTATAAGTTTGTTTAGTTTCAGTTCATGGCAATAGATTTCCTTACAACAGATCATTCAGAAATAAATTATGCGCAATGTATTTTCAGAAGAATTGTAAAACCATGCAATAATCAACATGATCACAGCATGCATTGATCTATAATAGTTTTTTTCAAAACTGACAAAGGAATCATCAAGATGATTAAACTAACAATACATCTATTTTTGATGATTAAACTAACAATCCATCTATTTCTGATGATTAAACTAACAATCCACCTATTTCTGATGATTAAACTAACAATCCATCTATTTTTGATAACTATTTGAAGGTCATATAATTATCCATTGCCATACACTACGTGAAAAAATAAAGTGCAAGTTGTTTTCAGATAAATGAAGAACTCTATATTTTTTCAGAGAAATTTGATGAATAACACTTTATAGACATATATACTAACAAATAACTGCATCTGAAACTTGGAAAAAAAATATAAGTCAAATTCAATAAAAAAAGTCAGGTTTGAATATATTATACTCACACGTTTTACTCTAGTCATTCTAAAAATAATGAAAATGAAGGCTTGCAATAAAACAGCATGTTTCTCTCAGCAAAAATAATTCAAAAGAATGAAACGCTCTCTTTTATGATTTACAATAACTTCCAAAATTATTATTTAATATGTGTTCATCTACTTTTTCATACACTAAATATTGTTAAGCTCAATTTTTAAAAATTTATTCAAAATTTATCTATTGAAAATAAAAGAAAAAGAAACCAAACAAAGGAAAAATGAAATTTGGATCAATAGAATCAAAATACAAAGCATAATCTTTAAAACATAATTATCCTTCTCTTTTATCCATATTGTGCGAACAAGGTGAATTATAAGCTCTATTCACATGTAACATTAAAAAATTAATGCTAAAAAAATTGCATGGAGTAACTGAGATTCGTTTATCTGTCCTGCTCAAGCCAGCTTAAATAGACGTTATACACCATGCCTAGCTTAGAACATCCTTTTATTTTTACATATATCTTTAAAATGGCTATTAAAAAAAACGTTGAATGAAAACTAATGTATATAAAAACATAAATCCAGTTTTTCATTGTTATTTTAGATATAATTTCAACTAGAAATTTACTTAGAGGAACAAAATAAATAACAAATCCATAAAAAAATCTCATGTTAAACCCTAGATGTTTATATTCGTTTTAGAATCTCATTTTAAATTAAGTTGTCTCACCAAAATTAAGTTATAAGCTAATTTTTCACAGAAAATTAAGTATTGTGATTAATCTTTTCGTGTATATGGTAGCAGGATTACACTATTCAAC
Organism: Argiope bruennichi; assembly: GCF_947563725.1. NCBI lineage: Eukaryota > Metazoa > Arthropoda > Arachnida > Araneae > Araneidae > Argiope > Argiope bruennichi. Next base: position 118,725,293 of record NC_079154.1, read on the forward strand.
GCTTCAAAGCTTTTCCAAACAGGAGAACAAGATCATAAAACACTTTCCACCCTTTTTTGAGAACGACGCTTACAATTCTTAAAACCCCATGGAATAATAAAATACCGTCATCAAAGCAATACGTGATACCAAACCTAAATTTTATCTTTTTACTTTCATACAAGACAGACTTCGGGAACTCAAAAGACTGGATGATGGCATAATACGCGCTCTGCACATTAAATTTGACTTTATTAGTTTTGCATTCTATAAATATTTATTATTATTCTTTCTTTTCTGTGTTCGCTACCTCACGGGGTGAAAATAACTTCTGATAATAATTTAAAGTTTATGATCCGACATGGTGGTAAATGCTGGAACAGGAAGAAGTAACATGGCTGAGTCCTGTTATAATTTATATTTTCTATTACTGTATTTTTTGCACTTTTATGTGTATAAGAGATCCCTGAATGCAGTAATATTAGCTGAACACACAAAATATGTTTACGTGCGCTCAAAGAACATTTAAGAAATCAAGCATAATATTATCTATTCAGAAATGATAACTGAAACTTTAGTTCAGTAATCACTTCTGTAATTTGTATTTATTTGTTAAAAACTGGTTTATGATGGAGGGAATTTTTTGTTAATATAATAATCTGAAAATATTTTAAATTGCAATCAAGAATTTTCATATTACAAATATACATATTACAACTCAATAAGCAGAAACTATAATGGGTTCGTATAAATAAGATATCCTTTTAAAGTTTATGGACATACTAAATGATGTTAATTGTGTTATAATAGTACTAATTACAATAATTTTGTTTAGAATATGTTTACTTTTACTTATCAGTTTGAATGTTAGAATGTCCAAAATTGTTAATATGTCCTTAATGTATCTCAGTAATCATCTCATTTCTATAATTTATTAATAAACTAATTTTTCTTAATCTATTTTCTTCCTTTCTATTTTTATGTCTAATATTTCATATATCCACAAAGTAGGTATATCTTTTGAGTTTATGCAGTTTGAGACAAGATTTACTTTCAGAATCCCGTCCCAAATTACTATACTAATGCAGAAATGTGTCTGAAATTGGATATTTTTTAAATATAGAATCTTTTACTTTTTATCATTCTTAAAAAAAGAAATATTTTATCTCATAAAGTCTGATCAGCACATTACATCTACTACTTAAGCATAAATATATCAACAATTTATTTTGATATTATTTCTTTTAATATTATTTCTGATTTTGTTGAATTTCGTTTATTGATATTACTTTCATGGACGATTTTCCAGCTTTTCTTCTTATCATAGAAAACATGACATGCTCTTTCAGATATTGCAGTAAAATTAATGATTTAACAGTAATGAAACATTTCCCAACATAGGATATGATAATATTATTTTCATAAGATGCCTAACCCTGAAATTAAAAGACTTTTAAATGAAATGGACTTTTGTTTCTGATGAATAGGTCGAAGTTTATACTGGAAATAATCCTATACAAAACTATAGATTTATTGAAAATAAACATAATCTTTTTATTCTTGATTATTTATTTGACATTTAAATAGCACCATGCCTATTTTAACTAGAATATTTAAATTAAAGAAATATTTAAATACTTTTTTAAGGAATTTTGAATTAAAGTAGATTGATGCATTGTTTTACGTGCTGTAATGGGTTTCAAACATTTTGAAATACGAGGTCGCTGCATGAGAAGTTATATCGGCAATACTTATATCTGAAGCCAAGAGGAAAATGTGGAAATGATGGCTAGGTTTCTTGAAATAAGAACCGGTAAATACATATCGTAAATTTTGCTTGTCTTAAATATGCATTAATAAAACACTATATACAACGCAATCCTTAAAAGTAAAACAAAAATTATTTATTTATAAGCTAATTTATGGTATATATTTGCAGATGTGATAGATATCCAACGTAGGTTGTCTTTTTCTAAAATGGGAGGACTAGAAAAGTAAGCCTTCACAAGTTATTACTTGCAGTACTGATACGTTACAACATATTCAGGTAACAACTGAATTTTATCCGGCGTCCTGGGTATCGCGTCTTCCCCATGCTCTGGGTGTCCTGGGTTCGAGTCCTGGTTCGAACACGGTTGTTCTATCTGTGAGGTGTGTGAAAGAGCTCCTCTCCTGTAATATATATATATATATATATATATATATATATATATATATATATATATATATATATATATATATATATATTAGTCTAGTGTAATGGAGATATAATAATTTTATATTAATCTTTAGAAATACGTATTTGATTAAATTTATAATATAAATATATCATATCCTTGAAGCATGCGTAGAATACGTGTGATACATGTGTGTAGAATACGATGATTGTAGAGTTCATAGAATTACTGATCAAAATATTATTAAATCAGCACCAAATAACATTAAAATACAAAAAAAAAATAATCGTAATCTCAACAACGTCGTAAATGTCACATCATTAAAATTAGAAATAATATAAGGGAAATTAGATGCATTTTTTATATATATGTAGTTAATACAAACTTTTCATGATATTTTTTCCGTTATGCGTTATCTTTAATACGCATTTTGAAGGCAACATCTGTTGCAAACATTTTTCGAATGGATTTCATACTTTTTTTTCAATTTCATTAAGAAAAAAGACACAAAAATGTATCAGTTTCAATTTCATAACACTGAAGTCAGTGTTGGCACGTATTATTTTAAAACCATGTGTCTAAGTGTAGGTTTCTCAAAATGTCTGTCAAAGCGATTACGTTGGCGACAACAAATCGTCCGTTGTAGGCGGTTGTCTCCACTTAGACACATTAATAATTAAGAAACTATTTTAATGATATTGATATCCTACTTCCAAATCAATATTATATTATTTTAGCATGTGTGTAATCATGGGAAAAACTTTAATCGTATCAGTTTCTAATTAATTGCATTTTTAATTATCAATGTGTTCTTTTTTAATCGTATTTAATAAAGACAAAAAATAAAATTTTGTTTGAAATTTGCACTTACTATTTTTAACTAAGTATCGCATATGGTTTGTGGTTTAAGCATAATTTTGCCATTATGAATTTTATCCATGTAGCCGGATGGCTAATGCATAATTTTATCATAACGCTGAATGATGGACCTTTCAGTAAAGCGTTATTTTATCCTTCCGGCAGGAATGTGTAAATGTATATTAAGAAATACATAAGCTACTTTGATGCTCTTATTTCCCTAATCAAATTAGGGTCACGCATTTAAGAACGAACTTATTACTTATATATCAAACATTTTTATCTCTAAAGCGATCATTTTTACGGCCTTTCCCCACCAGGGCGCGTACACTTCCTGTGCTTATCAAAGATGTATAAAATTTTTATGATCATTTAGAACAACTTTATTGATAAGGATAAAAGGTAAGATAAATATTAGGCGTAGACAACACAACATGAGGGCAATTTGTGTGTGGAAGGTGTAATGAAAATATGAATAATATGCCCATGAATAGTTTTGCTTCTAATTTATACACCATGTTTAGTAACACATACTTTTAACGTCCTTGCGTCTAAATGAGCAGCCATATAAGATCATAAAAAAGGGAAATATCTGTAATTGAATAAACTATTTTGGAAGAGATAAGAAAAATAATTAATTTTTGAGTTTATTCATTAAATTTACATTGATTCTATGAAAATTTCTTCATAGAATCAAGAATATTACAAATACATTTTAAAATGTATTGCTACAGGTTTTAATAAATTTCAATCCTATCGAAAGCAATCGTAAGTTGTATCACTCTGCTATATAATAAAAAATATTTTTAAAATGGAAATAGATACAAATTTTCTTTTAAGAAACTAATTTTGGAAAAAATTAACTTAATTATTTTTTCGGAATAAACAGTTGCATTTCTTTGCCAAGATGTATTTTGGAAGTATAAACATATACATATTTATAACGTAAATCTTATTTATCTTACAAAAACTTTCGTGATATAAGTGTCCCGAAAGAGCAATTTAAAAATATTATGATAAACGTCAAAGCCAATTTACTTATCTAATAATTACAAAAGCATAATTAAAAGAATGAGTACTTGAAATCATTTAAAATATTGTAAAACATATAAGTTTCATTATAATAACATAGATGTAAATAAAAGAAATCATAAATCTTACCCTACGTAAAATGTAGAAATGTGAAAAAAATAGAATTTGAGTTTTTTTTTTAAATTATAAATTAGTGAATGAACAAATTTTCAATTTTCATTTACACGTGGTATATATATATTGTGCCGTCAATCAGCTGCTTAATGTTTGATTCATAGTTTCTACATCTTTAAAGTACTAAGTTTAATTTTAAGTACTTTAAGTGCTTTGTTTAATTTTTCTGAACAATAACAGTCCTTAACAATGCCATTATTAAATTGTTTTATTTCTGTTTATGGAAAATGAATAACTGGATGGAAGGATACTTATTGTTTGTTGTTTACTTTGTTAATTATTTTCTGTTATTGTATAACTTATTGCTTATTATTATTGATACTTATTTCATATTTCTAGGTCAAATGAGAATTGGGGGAATGTGAATCAGTGATGCTTCCTACGTGCTAAGTAATATTCGATTCTTAAAAGTAGCTGTTTTAGAGTGCAGTAGAGAGTAGAAAGGGTTATGTATTGATATATCAGTTGTATCAAGAAATGTATGATTGATTACTTATGTAGAACATAAAAAAATATCAAACAACAAAGGTGAAAAGGAATCGCATGATGAGTTTGAAAAGTTAGACTGCCGAATCACTTTTCATTTTCAATACCAAAATCTAGTATTGAAAAGGTTTATTCAAAATTTATTGTGCATTAATCAAAAAAGGTAAGATATCCATAAAAATAAATTTTCAATTTTGGATTATGTGGATAACTGCTACATTTTACCAGTTTAAGTTCAAGAGATAAAAAATATTATTATTATTTTTAATATTTCTTCTTTAAAATATTCTAGAAAGTGTTAATAATCATTAAGTTCAAAATAAATATCTTTTAAGTGTCGAAAAAATACCGTTATTTAAAATTTTTAATTAACAGTTTACATAATCAAATATACCATAACCTAATAAAACACTTAATTAAGTATTACCTCCATTTTTCATAGTATCATGATTTAATAACTTCAATGTATTTTCAGATATGATATTTGCATCATCTACAAACACAAAATACTTGTTATAAATAGCTTCTTTTTGCTTTATTAAATTTACTTTATTATTATTAAAAATTTAAGAATTGACTTAAAATACATCAGCATCTAATATAATAAGCTCATCACGTTATATAGATTTTCTTCATAACTAATAAAGGAATGAAATATTTTCAAAGCCAGTCTGCAAAAGTTAATCTTTCTTTGAAAATGGCTGCTAATTTCAATACCTTATGTAAACAACATTCATCTATTATTAATTGCTTAACGTCAAAATTGTCGGGGTAACTCGTCGTGAAACAGATTGGCTTTAAATTGCATAAATCATTCTCGATAAGTGCTGATGAATTGTTCTTTAACTATATCTGATGCAGAGCAGTTTAAATATCGTTAATGGGAGTTGACTGATTGCAAATCTCGAAAGTATTGAAACTGATTTAACAGTGAAAGGTATGAATGTATCGTCCCATTTTTTATATTAAAATAAGCTACCTTATTTAAATCAATTAAAATAGATATCTGTTATAAATAATTATTCGTACTACAATAAATATTTTAAAAAATCCGGTTAAATTACTTTTAAACTCATGATTACTAATAGATTACAATTAAACACTCTTCCCAAATATAATTTATCATATTATATTTCAAATTCTTTTTTTATATAATCTGGTGCATAGTTTCTTGATATAAATTCATAGCTATATTTAAGCTTTGGTGTTATTCTTTCATTTATGTGTATGACTGAAACAATGAAATTACTGTAAAAATCCTTTGTAAACCAATGTTCAGTTAGAGAAGATATTTGAAATAATTATGTTCTATTATTAACGTCTTCAGTGTAAAATTCTATCGCCATTGTTCTGATACTCATTTTGCACGAATAAGTGAAAAGATAAAATTATCAATTCGATATATTGTTTTATATATGTACACAGGTAATCTAAAAATCCTTATAAATATATTTTGAATGATAAGAACAAATATACATATATTTTTGAATTATAAGGACAAATATATATTTACAAAATCCGTGCTCAATCGAATTTTTTTATATTTTTTTATATAAAAGACATCAAGATATTTTTTCAATTTAATTAATGTACTGAATATATTTTGTGATAAGACATTTTATTTTTACAAAATAAAGCACTAAATTACTTTGGTTATTTTTTTTTTGTCAGTTAGGAAAAATGTTTAACAGTTTTAGAATATTTTGTGGCTGCTGATTCTTAAAACTAATGCTGAGTTTGCTCTAATATTTTCAATAATGCATATTCAGTGCATGTCTCTTGATATTAATATACGATGCTGAATATTTTTTTTTATTTTCCTAATTTAATTATGTTATTTTATTTATATAATTAACGTTACAGTAGAAATTGCCTAATTGAAACACACAGATAAAAAAAATAAAAAGCAGGATACCAAAATGTAAAAATTGTATTGTAAAAGTTCTGATGTAATTAGTATATTTGTACTGAGGTAAAGATGACCAACTTTCTACTAGGACAACAAAGTAACCTTTAGTGAAATGCTAATGGATTTATGAATATTATCAATGTACATATGCTGATAAAGATAAGATCATGCTTCCAATGCTTCTATTCTGATATCATAGTCTGTTTCATTATTACTCCTATTATTTCTCTTTTTTTGAATGGGTGAAACAATTTATAAGTCCACTAATTAATTATGGAGATTTCGTCCAAAATACTTGTAAATAATTTCCCGGAGAGATCAATAGTAATAAAAAAAAAGAACTGTAGCCTGAAAATTCTGATGAGCCTCAGATTCATAAACTCATTAAATATTTCAATGTTTCTTGCATCAGTGGCAAATATTTATTCTTATGCTATGTCATGTTTGATATAAGCTTGTTTGAGTAAGAAAATTTACTTTTACGAAACAGTATGAAAAAACGATAATTATAAAATATTGGTGTAAAATATGATTTACAGTTATAAAAAATAGTTGACAATAAGGACACAAAATTATATTTTCTACATAGTCACTTGGGCGAAAATGCAGACATTCTACTACTATTGAAATGATGATGATGATGTCGTGTCCGCGTTACCACGGAAAGGGGGTGCAATAGCTTCTGAGAGTAAAGACCCCTGAGCACCCGAGGGCAGAAGTCTGACTTCTAGCTCATATGCAGATGAAACACACACATTCGCTTGCACAATCCCTTTTTACAGGGGGGCACATTCACACACCTCACAGATAAAGAACAACCATGCCCGAATCGGGATTCGAACCCGGGACGCCCAGATCACGGGGAAGATTATTGAAATAAAATTTGAAATTTAATGCAATCAATAATTTTTAGAGAGGTTTACCATATCAAAATAAAGAAAGACAATTCATAGGTTATAATTAATGAATATAATTTACACTGCTTGCCAATTGTTTATGTAATTCATCTATTTATATGCAGAAATAAGGGAAAAAAATTACACTTTTCATGCTAGAAAAGAAATTTCTTTCAGTTAAGGTATTTGTATATATAAATAATTTTCAAGTACTTCTGAAACCTCTACCGGTATGTGAATAATCAATATAGTAGATTGGACAGGAAATAATGATTAAAAATTATCTTCACCCACGTGAAAATCAAGAATAAAAAAAAAGATCATCAAGAGAATCAAGAACAAACGCCTCTTATAAATATGTAATGAGAAATTCATGCTATTTTTATCAAAGTATAAATGAAACAATTTCTTTATTTCAATGAAAATAAAAAGATTGTTTTTCGCTGAAATAATCAGTTTGTTTCAGAACTCAAGAAGAAAAATATTCCTGAAATAAACTAATAATTAATTTTTTATGAATTCTTATTATTTTAAACTTTTAGCACCAAAACAACGTCGACTGAATCAATTTGACTCCACTACTTAGAAGTGCGGCAAGGCACATAATTAAATATGACATTCAATGCTTTTATGCTTACAGAATTAAAAAAAAATAAAAAATCCACTGCCATTTTGAAGAAAATAAATATATAAAAATTTAATTATTTCAAAGAAATATCAGCATTAGAATTTCTCATTAATAATTTATTTTATAATAAATATAAATCAACTTTCAGAAATAATAATAGATTGTTAACCGAAATAAATTTTAATAACGACGGAGCCAAATTTTCAAGAAATTTAGTTAATATAAAAAAAAAATAAATTCATTAAGAATTCAACAAAAATAGTTTTAAGCTTTATTTATTAGTATATATATATATATATATTTAATAACATGATATTTACCTACTACTCTATAAGTATTTAAAGATATCAGTATGAGTAATAGAGCAGCAGTTATGTAATATTTATTTATTTTTTATATTGAACTGAATACATTTTTATGTCCTTAACACAACTTAAAGATTCATGTATAGAAAATTTGTTACCTACAAAAAAATGTTGAATACATCTGCAATCTTGTGTGTGTAATCTGAATGCAGATAGTTGTATTTTATTATGTTTAGTTTCTGATGTGATATTTATGACTATATTTTCAGAAAATGCATAGCTCTTGCATGATTTTGAAGTTTTGCAGTGCAAGTGACGATGGCCGAATCTATGTGAATCTGAATGAACGAAAAATATAAGTATTATTTGTAATTTTTATAAATAAAAATAATCTTTTTTTCTTCTTTTTTCCCCGATAGGGATTCTTAGGGAAAGTAGTATTCCTACTTTCTTCAAATTGTATTGAAGAAAGTAGGAATACTGAATCAATTCATTGAATTTCTTAAATATTTTTTTCATCTTATTATGAAATATTTTATCATTACTACTAAATTCTAAAATATAACATTAATGATTTTTTTCATAATTAAGTTAATCGATCTTGTTATATGACCATTTATTACGTTCAGCAATGACTTTCTCAAAAGGCAAATGAACATTTTAAAAGCCTTTATCTTGGCATTAAATTGTACCTCAGTTAATTTAAAAGCAATCCAAAAATAAAATTAATGGTTAAATAATAAATTTTATGAAAAAATGGATTTAGATAAATTTAGTGATTTTATAAATACACTTATAAACGAATTTTGATATCTATACACTTACTTGTTTTATTCATTTATAAAATTTTGAAAGTTTAATATTACGTAAAACAGTTTTTTTTAATGATAAAATCAAATAATCTAAAATTATTACATCAATTATACATTTAGCAATATATCAAGTGCAATACTTCGAATAAAATGTACTTGTGGTACAACATTTAATAAACTAGTCACATATCTTGCAATTCCAATAATTCATTATACTTGAAATGTTTAATAAATATTAAAGCACGCATTTATAAAATAAAAATATTGATATGTAATAAAAAGTTATAAAAATTTTAACTCGCCTTTGATATTAAGTTTATTTATCCTCTAAAAATATTGATAATTTATTTAATGAATAAATGACATTGAGAAAATTAATTATAGAAAAGTTAATTTTTAAAAAGTATCTACTGTGATTATTGTAATCCAAAACATCGTAACATGATAATATTTTATGACTGATTTTTTAATCTAATTTTCATCGGAATTGTATGAATTGTTTAATTCTATAAGCAGCGATTATGGTATCATTCAAAATATATATTTCATACTATATGTAAATTTATATAGAAAAGATACATTAAAATAGCTCTGCTTTTCTGATTCATTTAAATTATAACTTTTTTTTATTTCTCACTTCCTGAATTTAATAATTTTTTACCCATCTTTCAGAAGTAACTGAGAAGAAATGATAGATGAAAAACATCTTTCTCATTTAATAGAGGTTGCAAAAAATAATTCAAAACGCTAAAAATAGAATGTTCCATTCTCAAGCTGGTGACTAAATATTTCTTTAGCAATATTTTTGAAATAAAATTTCTCGCTATTGCAGAAGCATTGTATTGAAGATTTTTTCAACAGAAATATAAGCGAACTAGTTCAATAATTACACATTCCACTACAAATATTTCATATTAAAAAGAAAAATATATTTTAATGGAAAACATGTATAAACGTTTCAGTTATCGAAAACAGCCAATAAGCATTGAACCTCAGCCCATTTCGGTTTCTTCAGATCTTCAAAGAAAAAGAATCATTGGTTTGTATTCTTGTAGGGCGAATATTTATGCTTCAGTTCTATTTCGTTCTAAACAGAACTTTCTCGCTTTCAAGCATTGGGAATGTTTTATTCTTTGAGCCGGCATTGGTGAAGGGGATTATTATTTTGTATCATTTTTGAGAGGGGATCCCGCAATATGAGGGATATTTTGAGAAGAAGAATTCTGAAAAAGATATTTGCACCAATGAAAGGATGCCAACAATGAATGCTTTTGCTTCTGAAAGTCAGGTTATTCCTATGGATGCGGTTATTTGTGTTTCCTTTTTTTCCCATCAAATTTGGATGTGTTTTTATCTAGGTGTTTATAGTACTTAGAAAGTTCCACTCTCTTGAATGAATGTTCTATTATTTTGCACAGTTTCAAATTCTTGCTTCAGCAAATCAGTACAGTATCATGATGCTGAACGTAACGAAAAGTGAAGCAGCACTCCAGCAGTTTTTCTCTAAAAACAGAACTTCGCATGAGGATATTTAAGTTTCCTTTTTCAAATTTAAAGAGGCTTTTTTTGGTCCTAGAAAGAGTTCATTACTTTTGTGAAGGCTATATTCTCATGATTCTGAGTTCCTTTTACGGTAAATAAGTCTGATGTTACGATGGCGGACAAAACAACAAAGAAGCTAGCACTCTAGTTATTTTCTCATGTAAAAAATATTGTTTCTTTCTTCAGACAATTATAATTCTTAAAACTTTCTTATACAAACTCAAATGATTTCATTTTCTGATTTTTTTTTTCTTTTTGAAATAACCATATTCTATCATTTTTTCTAAAAGATTTATTTCTAAAATATGACTTTTGTAGAAGAGAGTTTGGAATTATCTTTCTCAGTTGAGTACAGTTTTCGGAACAGAGGCGGGTAATTTTAATCGGAAATGCGTTAGATTTTTTTATAAAACATTTTCTTTTATGTAATTTAATGTAAAATATCCAAATTAAAGTAATACATTTTGAATTCCGGGTATCTCATGAGCTGTTAATTTTGTATTTGCTTTGCTGTTATTTTATAACTATGATGGGTATTTGTTAATATGCTCCAAATATCTTATAACTTATACCGAATGTTATTTCTAATTAATATCGTTTCGATTATCTCAGATTTTAATCCGGAAATTTATGAATAATGATTCATTTTCATAATCCGATATTTTTCCTCAGTCATCAAATGAACTTCATCAAGGGATAAGTTAAGATAGCCTTTATTTTAAAATAAAACAAAAATTACTTAATTAAAATAGTTCAAATGTTCCTGTTGGAATTACATTTAATATTGAATTTAATTCCAACATTTAATATATCAAAACTAGACAATTTAAAAACTGTTAATACTAAGTGGGAAAAAGTATGTTTTAAGCATTTTATTATTAAATTTAGAAAATAAATTGTGAGGGATCTTATTACATTTCATCTTTAAACATCAATTCACTCAGATGTCGACAGAAATATATGCCTAGACGTTTTCTTCCATAAAAAAATAAATAATGACTCTTAATTCTTTATTGTAGCATCGTGTTTTTAACATTATTAAACTTATTACATTGCAACATTAACATTTATTATATGACAAATATATTATTTAGTTTATCACTATTTCTAAAGCGATCGTTTCAATCTATTTTTTAGCATAACACCTATAATTTAATCCATATTTTTTAATAAATTAAAAAAATATATAAATGAAATATTAACTCAATAAATAGTTTACAAATAAGAACATTATCGAAATGCCTTAGCAAAGAGCCTATGATAGACAACGACAAATACGAAAATATTTCTTCAGTTTACACTGAAACCATAACCTCATCTCTTCAAAAGAAGGAATCACACATCAAAACGAAATGTCACCAATCTGTAACCACATCAAAGACATCAAGTTGAAAAATCATCTCTGACTCTCTTTTATATATTTCGAAGCTGACAACTAAATTAACGTTTTCAAAGAGACAGACAAGAATCAAACTTTAGACAGGAGAAGTGATTTCTCAAGGTTGTTTCCGCATCTTTTCACTGTGTCCTAAGAATGAGGAAAATTTCGCGAACTATTGATTTGTTTGAGAATGTGGAGCAAATTGTGTAATCAAGACACATAATGGAAAATCATATTACTTTTCCCTTTTGAACTTTGACTCTTTTAAACTGTATTTCAGGGTCTTTTATCTTGTATATTTCAAAGAAAGGAAGCGATGTTAATTTTATTGTTAGATTTCATAGTTGGTTCTGATTACTTTACATCTATCATAACTTTCTGGAATATTTTTAAATGAAAAACAATTTATATTATATTATTTAAAATGTTTATATAAAAAATTTTTTAATTAAGCTTCAAAAATGTTCTGAAACAGTGTGGAGAACAATGTAACAATTCAATATAAGGCAATGAATGCTTTGTAAATATGATTGTATTACATCTGTTTGAAATCATTCAAAATAAAAAAATAAAAAAAAATATGCCCCACAATGGAACGAAAATCTGAAATCCTCCATCAATAAGTTTCAGACTTTATTTTTGTTCTATCAATATCTCTTATTCACAATATACAAGTAAATAATAAAATTGCAATTTCTTCAAATTCAAAACAATTAACCATTCAGTTTCAATATAAAATTCCATTATTTCGATTTTTATTTTCAGTAACTAACTTTTGTATGATAAGTGTCTGCAGTTTCCTTATCTTGAAAATGTGGGTAAAAATTTAACACGATCAAATTTATTGATGAAATATTCTGCTTTTTTTCTGTCAATTAGTGTTAACTTTGACATTGGTTTCGTTGTACCGTACAAAAACCGTAGAATTTCATTGATATTTAGAATATTAGCTCATTATTATGATCATAGATGGTTTTCTTGAGTCTATGGTCGTTCTGACCCTTCTGGACTTCACATGCAAGTATAAAAAAAACAATATTAATGACAATATTTCTGCTCATTTTCCATCAATTATTTATCCCTTATTTGACATTAATTTATCCTTTATTAAGGTAAGAACCGTAGAACTCCATTGCCGTTCGCTGCTTTAGCTTACTATTACGGTCATATATAAGCTTTTCTTGAATTTCGAGTTGCAATATTGATTCTTTCTTGTTTTACATGTAAGTATCAACAAACTCAAAGCAGTATGAATAAGCAAGGAAATAATAAAGTTATTATTCCTTTTTTGTCTAGTTAAATTATAAAAAATTACCTTTTAAGTTATATATATATTTTTAAAATAAATTAAGAGCTATTTAGGAAATTAATGCATGATTTTATAAAAAAAAATTTAAAACGCGATATAAGTTGTTAACAAGCTTTATTTATTCAAATGATATGTTTTGTTATTTTTAATTTCTACATGGAAATTAATTTTAGTTTCTCTACCGTAACTCTTGGTTTTGAAACTGTTTGTCAATAGCTGATGATTTAATTTAAATATGAACAGTTCCTATCATTAGACTAAAGTCACCGTAAATAAAACTATATTTCTCACTTTGGATTTCAAAATTTTAACTCTGCTTCCAATCCTTTTAAGTGATAGTATATACTGTTTTCGATAGTAATCAAACTTTATTTCTAGTAATTTTATTTAATATGCAATTCAAAATTATGATTGTAAATTCAATCAGTATATAATTGAATTTCTCTATGATAATCTGAGGAATTATCTAAAACGTTTTAAAAAATGTTATAAACTTTTTGACAGAAAACTATTAAATTAAAAAAAAAAAAACAAAAAAAAAACAAAAAAAAAACCCATTGTTTCAAAGATTTCGAAAATGTTTGTTATTCAAATGATGCAGAAACAAAATTATATTATATAAAATGAGGCATTATTTTTATATTAAGTAAATTATAGTCAGTAATTCAATATATTTTTTATTCAAATTTCATTGAGAATTAGTAATAAAAAAATTGCTGCTTCATACAAATATGCATTTTTTTGATCGGGTAATGCATTTGTTGTTAACATTTTAATAATTTCCTATCATGCTCCCATAAACAAATGATTTATCATGTCTTTTACATTCAGAAACAAAATATTTTTAATTCCACGCAAAACAGGAAAAATTATAATATTTAAAATAACATTATAGTTAAAATATATCATTTAAAATAATTTAAGTTTCTAAAAAAATTAATTAATTATTTCCAAGCAGCATTTTTTTTTCATATTACATAAATATTGGATTATGATTCTTAGAATGCGTTAAGAGAACGTTTCAGAACCACAGATTAAGCAATTTCAATGTTCAAAACATATTTTGTAAACTAAAAATAGTTCAAAAAATTTATCTTTAATTTCAAATTTATTTACGAATTAAATTACTTTCTTAAAATATCCGGAAATATGTTTATCAATTCTTTACGATCTCTTTGAAAACAAGACATCCCTTCCTTTTGTGAAAAGTGAAAAATAATAAGTTATTAAATAATAAGAAAGGTCAGATTCAATTTTCTTCTTGATAAGAAAACAAAAATGCTAAGTTTGAATTTCTAATTGACAGCGTTGAGGGTTTCACCAACTCTCGCCCACTTCACCTAATGCTTTGCATGATTCCCGCGAAACTTCTGAGGGACGAAAGGAAAAGCGAGTTTATCCAAGATTTATCACTTTGCAGCTCAGATGCCTCTCGTGAAAGAGTAAAACGACGAACTGAAAGCCCTCTCTGTGCTTTCTTTGCAGAAAATAAGCGGGAATTTTAGAAATATTGAAAACAACCTCGAAGTTCTAAATCCTCTTCCATTTTGGTTTTGCAAAATCATTCGAGTAAGGAAAAAAAAATCAATGGTCTGGGCTAAGATTTATCTCTCAGTTTATTTATTTATTTTCTCGGGTGTGAGATTTTTTACTTTGAAACATATAAAAAGCTTTCTTAGAGATACTTTAAAAAGAAGCTCTATGTTGACGTATGGCTACTGTGTATGTATCTAGCATCATGCTCATAAAAATAATGGAGAAATAATCGTTATGAAATGTTTTAACTTTAAAACCAAATATGAATATTTAAACCTCTAAAAGCCATTTTATGTATGTTCATGTTTTTCTCAGTCAACTTTTTTAGTTGCATTATTGTTTTTGAGTTATTATATTTTGTAACTTTTTTTTTATATTTCAGATATTTTTGAAATTTTTCATTATGAACTAACCAACACATAAGCTAGCTACCCATCATTACTCTATAAATGAAACACATTTGTTAAGATGAAGGAACATTGCTTGAAAGTTACTCATATAAGTATATGGGTGTAATGGGTTTTAACACCAAAATTTATATTTTGGATCTGTATAACAAAGTCTTTTTGATTTCAAATTGTTTGAGATTTCTTTTGAATTTTCCACAAAGTATTGTTTTTATAGTACTGTACTTTTTTCTTAAATACGCAAGACACTATCTCACTCAAACAAACGATAGCTTCTTTGTGCTCAATTAGTCAGAAACATCTGTTCTACAATATTTGAAAAAACACAAAAAGAAAACTATTTTCACGGTCAAACATCAATAAGAAAGCAAGTTTAAAATTTGATAATTAATGTATTAAGTAAACATCAAATACTAATCTCTACGTACATGTGATAAATCAACTCCATGAGGACGCTTTGCATGTTTCCGATGATAACCAGCAGCCAGAGGGCAGAGTTCAGAGTTCAACAGAGGAAAGAGAGAGACGTCAGCCGAGAAGGGCGTGACCGGAACTCGAAAAGATATAATCCTCTGAATATGGCCTAAACCGGAATTCTTGCGTAGAAGAATTCATCTGCGAATGCCTAATATATATCACACGTAGGTGGGAAAGATGATTTGAACAACATCAACTGTCCATCTTCATGTAATATAAATTCCTTCATCATCATTGAATTCTCACTTGTAAAAATCATCATAATCATTCCCTGTTAATCAAGAAATCAAACGATTAAGCTAACTCAAGTGGACTGATGCATTAAACATTCTTAATTTAGTAAAACTGTTTGAAAATAGATATAAAAATGAAAAAGTACTAAAAATATTGGTTAAAACCAAAAACTTATAGGAAAAAATATCTTTATAATTTTATTCAACTGGTGTCTTATTTAAATTTATATACCTAGCATTTCACAAAATAATATTTTATTCATGCTTTAGTATTGAAATAGGTGCTGTTTAATTAATAAACAGAAACACAATCTTTATTGAAATCTCGCTCACATCATTAATTGTTAACAAAATTTGAAGTACTTGTAATGTAACAAATATTTATATTGATGGTTAAAAGTGACATCGTATATTAATTTTTAAAATACACACAGTTTTAAAACTGCAAGAAAGAAAGTGGAAATATATTAAATATTAATACACACTGAAAACGAAACGTGCCTTAAACTAACTTTTTTTAAAGATTTATAATGTTCTTAATGTAAAATTATTTTTTATATAAATCATTATAATACATACACTTTTTTTATGGTGGTAACTTGTTTTAATGCAAAATATTCATTTGCACAAAAAATTATATTATACAGTGTCTTTCTATCATGTAACCTTTTTTCTTTCGTTTTTACCTTATATTTAAAATATAAAATCATAAATATTTAAGTTATTCATGTAACTTCAAAAACTTCTCTAACAAGATCACTGAATAAATTATTGCTACTATTTCAAAGAGCGGTAAAAGCCCTTTACCCCACATACGTCCTTTCAATCTTGTTAAAATTTGATAAAACTTGTAAAGCTTCGCTGCTTTGATTTTCTTGCTTCAAAATTCCGAAGCAGAGTTTTACGGTTGAAGTGATTTAACTGTGGTTGTTTGCCCAAATCAACGAATTTAGCTGTATCAAGAGATTCTTCTCGGAAGGATCATCGTTGTTTTCGACTTCTAATACCATCAAACATAAAAGTTCCTTGAATAAAAGATTATAAAGATGAATGGTGGGATGTTTCAAAGAATTTTACACGAAAATTCTTGTTGTTTGAAAGAAATTCGGGAATATAAACTTCACAAAGGATACTTTGTAAAACTGAAAGGCTGTTTCTTTAAATGAATAGTACTTTAACATTTACTTCAAAGTCAAGTAAAATAATATACCTGGATTTTTGACTTTAAAGTCTCCCTATTTAAATTTTTTGTATTACTTAACCTCAGAGTGCCCAATAAATTTAATTCAACCTTTGTGCTTTTGATACGCTGTACTAACAGAAAATGTTATTTTGATTACTACTACGTCGGGTTTATAATCAGGTCATGGACTTGAAATGGTTAATACATTTAATATATTCGATAAATATGAAATTTGCCGGCGTCCTGGCATAAATGTAGCGCCTTCTCCATGATCAGGACGTCCCGGGTTCGAGCACGTCCTTGTTCAGGTATGGTTGTTCTTCTTCTGTATTCTATCTGTGAGGTGTGTGAATGTTCCCTCCTGTAAAAAGGGATTGTGCAAGCGGATGTGACGAATGAAGCAGAATAGCTAAGTCGCATTCTTGGCCCTAGCTGGTGCTATTGAAAATTACAAGAGACGCTCACTCGGCTTAAATCGCTGACAGATAACTGTCAGCGGGCTTGTAAAGTGCCATAGGTCACAACAACAAATACGAATTTTTATCAAAATTTACTTAAAATGAAATGCTATCGCCTTTATAGTATACACACTTAAATTCAGTGAATACAAGATTAATATTGCAGGTACTAATATTGCTTTCATCAAAAATAGTTATTTTTATAATCAAACCCTCTTTTTTCAAGAACTAGTTTGTTTTTATAATGCATTTATTTAATAATAATAACAAAAATTAAAATTAAAAATAACTATTTTTATATGTAAACAATTATAATTCATTTTCAAACCTCAATTGGCACAATTTAGTGAACCTTACAATGCATAGTGTGGCCATTTGCTATACGTTTTGATTTCCATTTATAAGCTACACATGATTGCTTCAAAGGGCAACAATATTTATTTGGAAATCCTTTTTTAAATGTAACATTTTGATAAACATTTGCAGAAAACACCTATATATGGCAAGAATGGAACTAGAATTAGATTTAAACTGGAAACATAGAAAAGTACCAAGATGGCTGTTGTGTGAATAATTCTAGCGCTAAAATACTTTCAAAATATTTTATTTCCATTGTAAATGTGTGGATTCTGTTACTATAATATTATTTGTGACACCGGAATATTGTTTACTTTAAAATGTAGCCAATTGACGCATGTTAATTTTTTGTTAAAATTTCATCAGAAAAAATATAATATTTTTTTAAAGAATAATTTTCCAAAATTATATGCAGCTATTCAAAAAAACATGTATTTTTTGTTAAAAAAAACAATAAATCATGCATTTATATAGTTAATTTTTTTTTTTGTGTGTGTGTGTGTGACTTTATACTTTAATTTATACGTCAGCGATTTGAAATACCTACATTCAAAGCACTTACATTCTGAAGTCTCAAACTAGTATGTGAACGAAAGCTGATTTTCGGAATTATTATTTTGAAAGTTTGTCATCTCTACAGAATAGTATTCGTCTTTGCAACTCGAGAACATTTCGGTCGAAACATTTTCTCAACAAAAAGAGTGAATAAAAAAACTGAAAAACATTAAAAAGCGAAATTACGTAAATTTAATTTAAAAATTAAACAAACTCAAAAACTTAAATAAAAAATAAAAGTCTTATTTAAAAACTGATGTTTTTGTTGATGAAAACTAATAAAAACTGAAAACTCAAAAAGAATACAGTACGTAAGCAAAAAAAAAAAAAAAAAAAAAAAGATTTAAGATGTGATGAATGATGATCATTTCACTCAGGGATATATTAATATACTAGCCGCCTTTGGCGACCAGCCGGTTCGCCAATCTTAATGATCGTTAAAATTTTAATAATTAAATATTTTATGCAATTCCAACTTTAATAGATTCTTCAGCAAAATATTTTAAAACTTCAAATTTTGATAGTCATATAATTCACTCATATTATAAAGGCCTTCAGTCATAACGTGATATGTATTTTCTGTTACCCCTCGTAGAATTTATGCTTTAAATTAAAGTGTAAATGATTAATCTGCAATTAATATAATAATATTTTTTACTGAAATAAAGCATTTTTTTAATAATATGATTACTGATAATAGAGTCACTGAGCGTTTAAACTTTATGGGCACTAAAGAATATCTTTCTTAATTTATGAAATATCTCAAGAATTTGTCAACAAAATTTTCTCAGATTCATCATGAACAGATCGATTAATGAACAATGTTTCATTTTAAATGCATTAAACACTAAGAAAATAAAATGAATCGTTTAAAATAATCGGTCTAAAACAGGTTTAAAAAAACTACTTAAAAAACGATGTACTTAAAACTATAAGCATATACAATAAAATATATAACTAACATAAACACAATTTAATTACAAAAGTACACAACTAACCTAAAAATAATTTAAATCATTGAAACCAGGTTAAAAAAAACTACTTAAAAAACGATGTACTTAAAACTATAAGCATATACAAAAAATATATAACTAACATAAATACAATTTACTTACAAAAGCATGCAACTAACCTAAAAATAATTTAAATCATCCGTTGAAAGTGGTTGTCATGACAACAATCAGAACAATGCGCATGCGTGAATTTTCTTCGCCAGTTAGGTAACGCAAATGCGTGAATTTTTCTACGCCAGTTGGGGTAACGCTAGGCAGATTATACATTTTTAATTTCCTTTATTCTGTGTTATTTTAATTCAAAAGTACTTCAGAATGAATCTGAAACATGGATTAATTAACAATGTTTCATTTTAAATACATAAAACATTAAGAAAATAAACAGAATCGTTTAAAACAATCCGCCGAAAAATATTAACCCTAGCCTCATTACTGTTGGGAGAAAAAAGAAACGGAAGCCTTACTCATTTGGCGGTGGGTGAAATGGAAGATTTTTTTTTTGGCGGAAAGGTTGGCGGTGGGGAAAATGGAAGATTTTTTTGGCGGAAAAGTTAGTTTTTAATTAATAATTAAAATTCTAATGAAAATTTCAAAAAAAGGGACCCCAGGTGCACATTCCCGACCTCTAAGGTATACATGTACCAAATTTGATAGCTGTATGTCAAATGACCTGGCCTGTAGAGCGCCAACACACACACACACACACACACACACACACACACACACACACACACACACACACACACACACACACACACACATTGAGCTTTATTATAAGTATAGATAAAATATTTTAATTTATTAACATTATGAATTGAAAATAGTTTCAAAATGAAAAAAAATCCAACTGTATTCCTACATCCATGAAATTATGAGATACACAAAAAATATTAAAAACTATTTTGATTTGAAATTTAAAAGTTGGAGTCCAGACATGAAAAATGCAAAAACATCGATATATTTGGCATTTTTAGGAAGGTGTAGCTCTAAGTTTTATCATGTAAATATTATATTTAAATTCAAATTTTACAGTGAAGATTCGGTTATGAAAGTATAAAGAGACGAAGGAAGAACTGATGACGAGGAACAAAATGATTTAGACAGCTCATTTCGCATTAAGACTACAACTGTCTTCTTTGAAGCATTTTTTAGAGACAGAGAAGATTTCATTGAAGATATTTCATAAGATATATTTGTATTAAAATGTAACAGATTTATATATGCTACACAATAAGAAAATTTCGCATTAACAGGATCGACCTGTCAAATCATATAAAATGAATAAAATAGATTCATTAAGGTCTAATAAATATTTATCGTAAATATATATATCTGAAATTGACGGGAACTAATAACTGCATTCAAATAAAATTTTCTATTTGTTTTTTGTATTATATTCGTCTATTTAAAATACCCCGTTAAAATATAATTTCAAAACAAAGTAGAATAATTTATTTTGGTGAAAACTTTTCATCGAAGAATTTTATTTCCAAGTATGGCAACGGCAAAAACACTTTTTTGATTGATTTTGATGATAGAAAAATTGCACATTTTAACTAAAATATAATGCTATGATCCAGAATAAGAATGTTTTTATTATAAACTGCAGCGTTTAAGGCATTTTTTAAACTTATAAACTAAAGTTTTAAAGTCATAAAAACGACTGCATATTTCTCAACATGATTTTTTTCCAGAAATTTTTAAAACAGCCTGTTATTAAGCGATGAATGTATGGATATTCTAAAATTAATTAAACAGAAAGTTTCTAACATCGACAAATCTGATAAAAATTACTGGGTTTTATTCCTTTCTTTAAAAATTCCTCATAAAATAGATAATATTCGTTTACTTAAATGTAAACATCATACGATTGTGGAGAGCTTAGTTATAAAGTTGTTATGCTTTGATATGAAAGTTTTCATTTTATGAAAGTTTAAAAAATGCATAGTTGCTTTGTAATAAAATAAAATTAAGACAGCTATGCCGTTTAATGAAATATATAAATTTCACGCACATTTTAAAATTTGTCTAAAAGGATAACGTATATCGTTATTGAAATTTTTACATAATGTACATACTCATAAAATTAGAGCTATTTTCGGTTCAAGACAAGAATACCAAAAATATTGTTTCCAGTGAAAAAAAGAGATAGGCTGTCGATTAATAATGATTTTAGCTTTCATAAATAGTCTGAAAACGCTGTCTAAGAGTAACGAGAATTTCACTTCTATTCCTACAAAAGGAGGAGAGAAAAAATTCTTAATGCAAATGAAAATTTCCAATATTTCCTACACATTTTCTTGTTCCATATCTTTAAAAAACACCCCGCGAAATAAATTTCAAATTATTTTTCTGCGAATTCTGATAATTTCAAAGTTTTTCTGCCGAAACAACATCGAGTCGACTGAATCAATTAGACTCAAATACAGAAGGGTGCCAACGCGCATAATTAAAAATGGCATTCATTGTTTTGACACGCGCAAAATAAAAATATATCCAATACCATTACGGCGCATGTATTTAAAAATGCTGTTCTTTCGGGAAATGTCATAATTTATTATCTATTTATTCTACGAAAAACTAAGAATGAACTTTTTTAAGAAATGAACAGGTCAATTTTTTCCAAGAACTTTATAAGAAGAACATAAAAAGTGATTGATTTTCCTTTACATTAAGCAAATTGCATAAAGTAAGGAAATCATCCAGCAAATAACAATTCTTATTATTTCTCTGACTTTTCAGAGAGTTCGCAAGAAAGATTGCAATTTACTGAGAAAGTAGTTTAAAAATAAACTTGTTAATATGGGTAACAAAAAAAAAAAAAAAAAAAAAAAAGATAGATAGATATCGTACCAATATTACTGCTTTAACTAAACAGTGTTTTAGCAAAAGTGTAACTGAGTCTAAATTTTTATAATTATATTTCAATACCCAAATAAATATTCTTAAAAATTATGAATTAAATTAAAATTAAAAATGTTTTATTAAATAATTTGATTAAAAAATTTAACTTATTTTTTTTTTAAAATTGCATAGTAGGTGATTGTTAAATCTAATAGTTATACAAATGAAGTTATTACCAGCTTCTTCTATTGACTTTGTAATTAAAGCTAAGTTCTGCATGATTCTCATTTTAGTTTTACAAACTTTTCTAGTAAAAACTTAATTTTCTGGGTGTTACGGGATCTAGAATGAGTTGGGAGAAAGATTTTCCCCTGTATTCAACGTAAAACGACATCGGTAATCTTTGTGATGGAAAAGGTTTTTATTTCGCAAAATTGTTATGAGTACGTCCCTTGATGTAGTGAAAAATAGATGTTGGAAAGAGAAAAGATGTGAATAAAGTGACGTCACCGAAATAATTTTAAGCATCTAAAAGCCAATTTATTATTCTCTGCACATATATTATAAGATGAATGTTTCAGTTGAATGAAGAATAAGAAGTTCACGTTTTTGGAAAAATACCCTTTTTTTATGATTTTAAACTTTTGCTAATAAAAATTGATATAGACTTTCAATAATG
Organism: Argiope bruennichi; assembly: GCF_947563725.1. Taxonomy (NCBI): domain Eukaryota; kingdom Metazoa; phylum Arthropoda; class Arachnida; order Araneae; family Araneidae; genus Argiope; species Argiope bruennichi. The sequence continues at coordinate 118,748,523 of NC_079154.1, forward strand.
AAATAAAGTAAAACGATTGATACCATTTCCTCAATAGCTTTACCATAAGTGCTTTACTTTTACACTAAGTACACTTTTCCTACAGGAAAAGGAATAAAAGAATTTTTAAGCTATATTATAGACAAATTGTAAAATCGTCTCGTCTCTCTCTCTCTGTATATATAGGGGCCACGGTGACCTGGTGATTAGAGATCCGACACCACCAGAGAACCATCGCGTAAGCGGGTCTGCTTCATGTCAAATCCATTGAGCCGAACCTCCTCCATCTGGTGTGATGTGGAAGCTCCGAGAGGGGATGCTAGCACATGTGTCGTTCTCGTCATTTGACCGGTATAAAATTATATATATATATATATATATATATATATATATATATATATATATATATATATACCGGGTGCGGCATAAATCCGTGCAAACTTCAAAAAATCATAATAAAAAAAGTAATGCTCGAAAAAAATTGCTGTTTGAGGGAATATGTTCAGAGAGCGTTTGGATTTTGATATTTCCATTTAAAAATGTATTTAAAAAATACATTACCGATTTAATGGACCGATAGATGGCGCTCACACGTCATACCGAGATGGTTTATGCAAATCAGAATAGCTATAAAACACAAGGCCGGAAATGGATATGTCATTCGACGCCAGTAGCATGCTAACGCTACCGGATCAAGCATTAGTGAATAGTGGTTAAACTATTCTATAAGAACGGTGAATCCGCGACTAAAGCATTGCGACAGTTACGGACGGTGAAAGGAATTAAGGCGAAGAAAAACCGAATTTCATTGAATGTGATATTGAATTCAGTTCGCCGTTTTGAGGAAATGGGAAGATTAGAGGATCGTGCACGAAGTGGCAGACCATCCATCAGCGCTGACCGCGTCGCTGTTGTCCAAAATATCATGAGAAATGTGGCAGCCGTGACTTCAACGGGGTGTTGCAGTGCACGTAAAGCAGGTAAAGTAACAGAAATTCCGGAAAGGTCGATTCGACGCATTCTGCACGAAATCTTGAAACTGCATCCGTACAAGACAGAGGCATTTCATCAGTTGTTGCCAGCAGATTGCGAAAAAAGACAAGCCTTTGCGACATGGGTGCTCGCACAAATGGAACGTGACCCAGAATGGTTACTGAACATCATGTGGACAGATGAATCCCACTTTTCATTGCATGATGACGTCAATACACAAAACAGTCGTATCTGGGCGACATCAAACCCTCGTGCGTACACGCCCAAACCACTACATTCTCCACATGTGACTGTTTCGTGCGGTTTGATTGCGTCCTTCAAGATTGGCTCTTTCTTTTTTGAGGAGAATTGTCCTATATCCGGTTGGAAAACCTGTTCCGTCACTGCAGAACGCTATCTTAGGCTTTTGCGTGACCACGTTATGCCTTCTTTGCAGCAAAGACTTACATTATCTTCCGTCACCTTCATGCAGGATGGTGCCCCGTCCCACGTTACGTTAAGACGTTCCTTCTAGACACATTCACTGAGGATAGAGTGATAAGCCGAGGATGGATAAGCCGAGGACAAGGAGTGGCCCTCACGATCGCCGGATCTTGCTCCAGTGGACTTTTGGTTGTGAGGATACCTAAAGTCTTGTGTCTACCGGATCTCTCCTGCCACTTTGATGGAACTGAAAGATGTCATTCAATTGATCGTTGGTGGCATCGATGCTGACATCTTACAAGCCTCACTTGCTTAATATCTTGTGGTGGCGTTCATGTCGAACATCTTTTGCTTTAAAATAAAATGTGCTATAATGTTACTGTGCTCTGTTTTCCTGATTTGCATAAACCGTCTCGGTATGACGTGTGAGGGCCATCTATCGGTCATTTTCTAAATACGCTTTTTTCAATAGAAATAACAAAATCCAAAGGCTCTCTGAACATATTCCCGCAAACCGCAATTTTTTTCGAACATTACTTTTTTTATTGTGATTTTTTGAAGTTTGCACAAATTTATGCCGCACCATATATATATATCAAAATAAGAATGAAACATTCCCCTTATTTATGTCTTGTTTGAAATATATTCTTTCAAATAATTAAAAGTAAGTTATGTATTATCTTCTTCATTAGAAACTGGGTTATTTTGAGAACATAGAGAAAATAATGCATTTAAATCGAATTAATCATTCAACTGTATACGAATGTATTAATTTCAATTCAAAATCAGAAAAAAAAATGACTAAGTAATGAATTTTATATTACTATTAAATTTTTTTTATATATTATATATATTTGATATATTTTTGATATTAGTATAAATTAATTGATAATGTGTAAAGATTTTATTGTATAATGCTTTCAGATTATATAAAATTGAAGATTTTCGAAAATATCTTGAAAGAGAGAAAACTAAAGAGAATGTGTAAATAAGTAACCGCAAATGTTAAAAAAAAATGGTAATGATATTTCTGAACCTGCATTTAAGAATTCGATTCGGATAAGGCTTTTGCTTCATTGGGATAAAAATCTGAACTGCAAAAATCTAAAACGAACAAATTCAAAATTTATAGCTTATCACTTGAAATATTCCACACTGAAAAAGGGAACAACGAAAGAGAAATCTTCTATGCGCTATATTTGAATGGTCTATATGTATGAATTCTTGAATTATCTATAACAGCCTGTGAGCTTTAAACATTCACCCATCTCAGTTCTGTAAAATTCTCGAAACAAAAGAAACAATGGCTTCTTTCCTTACAAAGCCAAGATTTCTTTCTATTCTTACTCTCAAAGCAATGCTTTCTTGCTTTAACGCAGTTTTCATTTTATATTTGAAACAGTGGTAAAGATGTTTACTTTGCTATAATATTTTTGTGAGTGAACCGGACGATAAGAGTAACCTATTAGCGGTACAATGCTGGAAAAGTATTTGCTAATGCCACGATATATTCCTCGTACATATAAAATACAGTTTTTGTATCTTAAATGCTGAGAGTTATTTCTTCCGTGAAGTTTCAGCGGTTTAGATTCTAATGCCTCTTAAAGCATTAAGTTGCTATATGTATGTTTAGAAATCCTTCTGCAACAAATCACTGTATTGTTTTGCTGCTGAACTAAGAAAACAGAAAACTTACATTTAAATTGCCTATGCTATAAAACGGTGCATTTTTATTCCTGAATTTTGGCAAAGGAAATTCATGAGCCATAAGCTGATAGAAACCGAATGGTTTGTATTCGTTTTTGTTTTGTCTTTATTCGTAGCCTAACAATGTTTTTTTAAGAAGGATTTCTTCAAAATATAATTCGAGGAAAAAATTTACTGTCTTTTTTTATTACATGAAAATTGCCCCTTAAAATGGAACCAGAATCATTAAACTGAAAAGAATCAGCTTTTCATTGGAGATCAGATTTTTCATAGAGCATATAATTTAAGAGAAAATATAATATATAATTTAGAGAAAAAGCAAAAAAAAAAAAATTGTAACCCTGATTTTTATATGAAAGTTTCTCAAATTTTTTCTAGTATACATTTGCTTCTAAAATTTTTCTAGTATGCATTCTCATCAAAATAATTCAGATTTGATTATATTTGAAATATATTATGACATCCAGATAAAACACATCGTATTTATTTGGATGGAATATATTTTTTTACACTAAACTAAAACTTACTATATAGATCAAATTGTCTATTGTGTTATACGCTTGGATATGTGGACACATGATATTTATGAAATTTCAATTATTCATTGGCAAAAATATTTAAATTTATGGTAAGCCAATAACTTTATATTTATAATCAATATTTCAGAAATAACTTGATAAAAATATTTTTTGAAACGTTTTTCTGAAAAATTCACGAATAAAATGATTTTTTTTAAAAATTTTGATTTTTGATTTGTATAATTTTTTATTGCAATGCAATAAAGGGTTATTTTAAAGCATGAGATATATTGAAATTGTCTAAATTGAAGATCAATTGTATACGATTAGTGAAATAATTTCAGACTGAAGACTTCAGAAAAGAAGACTTTACCAATCTCGGTTCTTTCCTTTATTGTTAGTAGTGTCAAATATTTTATAAATTTAGATATAAGGATCAGATTCTGCAGATTGGAATTTTTGAAAGTTAACCAGAAATTATCCTCCCGATTTCGATGTTATCGGAAGACACACACACACACACACACACACACACACACACACACACACACACACACACACACACACACACACACACACACACACACACACACACATATATATATATATATATATATATATATATATATATATATATTTAATTTTGAAAATTCCAATTTCCTGTTGAAAATATATCACACTTTTTTCATCTCTTTCATTCTTCAGTTCTGTTCATTTAAAAATAAACAATTTGTTTTAACAGTATATTGCTATTTAAACAGATGCCAAAATTTTGATTTTACACTAGTAAATAAATGTTTTCAGCATTACATTTTTCAGTTAAAAATCCTCAAACAGATTTACATTCATTTTCCATTAATAATTTTTCACTCAAGATGTAAATACATAATTTCAAACTTTTGAAGGTCATTATATTTCAGACCACCATATTTTATTTGCTTACTGCTATACTGATAAAATAAAATATTCTCATTTAAATATAACATTAAATTTTAATTTTGATTTAGGAATAAATTTTTTAAAAAAATCGTTTTTACAGATATTACTTAAATTTCTTTCCTGTATTACAAATGTAATTCTAATGCAGAAATTAGCATTAAAATAGAATTCATTTCAGAAAATGGCAACAGTTTTTCCGCATATTTGTCTAGGGCACTAGATACTACAATTTCATTCCTTCTAAAGGAATAAAAAATCAAACCTGAATACTTGGAATACTTGAATATATTTGTAATAAAGTCAAAGGCATTAGACTTAGAAGTCATATCTGACTTTTTTTTCTTTTTCAAGCTTACACTAATTGAAACCCACCAGAGAAGACAAGAATCAAATTTTGGACATAGAAGGGATTTTTCGAAGTTGTTTCCTCGTCGTTTCATTGTTTCTTGAAATTGACAAAAACTTTGTGAACAATTGATCCACTTGAGAATGTGGAGTAAAATTTGTAACCAAGTCACACAGGAAAAAATCTTATTGCTTTTGTTTTGAATTCTGTGTAGTTTAAATTGTGTTTCAAACTCTTTGTTTCTTTATCTTTAATATTACGAAGTGAAATATTGATAAATTCACTGTCATACTGATATGGCTGCCTGTCAAATGTGTGATTTTCTATTACCTCTAATGTTTTAAATTGTTACCCCTTAAAAAGTAGCTTAAACCTTTTTTTTTCAAATTTTTATTAAAATGTTTAAAATTTAAATTTATGAAACTGTAAATTAATATATAAAATTAAATGTCGATAAATATTCGATAACATTGAAGAGATATTCAAATGTCCAAATAACTTAATTCTAAAGACCTTTTATATTTCTCTTTAAAATATTCGCTTTGAGAACTTTTTCAGGTGTAATTTTTTTTCTTTTCAATACTTTTAATTTGATTGAATTCATAAATATCATGCAGTATTTTTTTTATTGTTAGAGGAATTATTTTTTTAAATTAAAAAAAAAGCGACGCTTTTAAAAGTAATATAAATGATAAAAATATTTCCATAATATTGGTCAAAAGAATCTTGGATGATTTATTTAAGTAGAACAGATTTTGTCTATTGACAAAAATATTTATATTTTAAATGAAATACTTTTATTTAAAAAAATATTAGAACATATACTTAGTTCAGAAATCAAAGAGAAAAAATGTTCTACTTCTGTTTAATTTACCTAAAAATTGATACAAACAAAAACAATTAGAATTTGAAAAAAACATTTTGAAATTCAGATATTTTTACTACTTATAATTTTATTATAACATACATTACATTTTATAAACATTGGCATAAGAATTCCAATATCTTAAGTAATTTTCACACTTAATAAATGATGATGACATGCGATCGTAAGGAATTTGAGCCAGCCATATGATACAGATTAGTCGAAACTGAGTTATTGGAAATCATTTTTGAAATGATTAAATGAAAGTTGATTCATTTTTAGACGAATGTTTGATAATTAAATGTCCAAAAATTTGAAAATTGACAGCATTTTGGAATGCTTATTTTAACGAAAATGTAATTTTGTGGATATTTTTTCCGATATTCCGAGTAAATAATATTCCGAGAACATTTAAAGAAGCTCTCAAAAGCCCCATGTTTCTAACACTTTTATATAAATGGGGAAATTAGGAAGTTATTTATTATACGTTCCTTCAAAGTCTACTGAAATATTTATGTTTTCTCGAAACAAAAATAATCTCCTATGCCTTAATGTAGAGATCACACTTGGAAATTTAATTCTAACAACTGAGATTATGAAATCAAAGCATCTCGTATTCAAACGCAACAAGGGGTAAAATGCATCTCACTTTCTTTATTATTCTCTAGAAGCTATCTATTCAAGATGCATCTAAAGCGATCAGAAGTCAACTCTCTAGCCAAGATAAGCCACTAATGGTAGATAGCCTCTGTTCGTAAGAGGACTTTAGCCAGTAAAAGCAGAGTATGATAAGGAAAGAATGCTACATTTGCCAAACTTGACCATGTGGTATTTCTTGTGTGACCATCTACTGTCTTGTTATTTTTTACAATTTTTCTCTATTTTCCGTGAACATTGGTCTCAAGGAAGATAGCTTTTGTGAGATTTTGGAATCTAACATAAATTATATTTAAGGAGTATTTATTGTGTAAAACTTTTCCTTCCTTCTATTTCAGAATACTGTTTCTTTTAAAGAGGAGTTATTCAGAATATCGTATTTTATAAATTGAAATAATAAGCATATGATATTTTTCAATAGAATATCTAGTGTATTAATTTTTGTAATTGCATTGTTCTTAATACACTTCTCTTTATTATTACAATGATTTTCCATCTTAGAGGAAATAATGTTTCTATTTTTATTTTAAAATGTTTAATACGTATAAAAATGAGTTATAGTAATTTAACTTCGAAAATGAGGTATTAGGTATGAGGTAATTACGAGGTATATGTAAAGCTGCACTTTTTAAATTTTGTATGCATCACTTGTTTTCCAGATATAACATAAATGTAGTATTTTTTAAAAAGCTTTTAACCTTTATCCAAAGTAAAAGTTTGTTTGTTACAAAAGTAAAGTTTTAAATGAACAACTTCAGTTTAATTATTAATGGTCTTTTCTAAGGTGCTCTATGTAGACAATTTGATTATTTCATTCGTTAATGTGACAGAATAATAATGCGGTGAAAAATGGTTTGTACTGCAAAAACTATTTTCATTATTAAACAAAAATACCTAAATTTAAATAATTATCAGTTATTTAAAAAACAAATTTTAATTCGACCGTAACATTAACTTTATTTTTTTCATGTTATTACAACAATTAAATAAAAATACTTCAATATACATGTACTTCAGTAGATATTTCATAACATTGTTAATACTTGTAAAAAATAAAATATCAAAGGGAATCAAATTTATTTCATAGAAAGTAATGACAGTTTGAATAAATATAATTATGATCTGAAATATTATCCAAAGTACTTGATAACACATTCAAGCACAAAATACAATTATCCATTATTTTTATAAAAATTTCATGCATAGATATTATTTTAGTCGCTAGAGGTGGTGTCTTTTTCTTTTGGATCTTTAGAGTTTATATTTTACAAATAAATGTAATATCATTTTTTGCATATTTGTTTTCATAGTAGTAAGCAGCATTTGACCTCTAAACCAATTCTTGCTTGAAAATTTTAAGAGGAAGTTTCTCAGGTTTATGTAAATCAATAAGACAAAGGTTAATATCTACACCGTTTAAAAAGACGAAACAAAAAAAATCTAAACAAGTCTAGAAAAAAATTACTGAACAAAATTCCTAGAACTCTTCCTAAGAATTTTAAAAGTTTTATGCCCTATTTATGTCTTTTTAATCTTGTTAAGGTTTGATAAGTTTTATGAAGCTTCGTTGCGTTGATTTTTCTCTGCTTAAAATTTCGAGATAGAGCTTTATGGTTGAAATATCCCTATCATGGTTGTTTGCCTTAATCAACAGCTGAAGCGGTTTCAAGAGATTTTTCATGGACTGGTGTTTTCGACTTCTAGCATTCTTTGAAAGGCTATGAGAGGAAAATGTAGTAAATTTTCATTGTGGAGTGTTATCAGAATTTTAACACGAATATTATTATTGTAGGAAAAGGTTTGAGAATTTAAAAAAGGTTTCAATAATATCCAACAAGAATTCAATAGATAACCAATTATATTCTATATGCTGGTACCACTATCTGAAGTCACATTTTAATATCATTATCGAATTCATGAAAATTTATTGAGAATAAATATCTTTGATTTTCGTATGCATTGAGACCAAGAAAGATTTTCAGATAGAAAATAATGATTCAAATTAAATTATTTATGAAATTTTACATATAGGAATAAAAAATAATAACTTTGCAAATTAAAAACATTGCTTATTACTTTCATTAACTTTTTTGTTTCAAAAACTGCTTTTATACATGTAGCCTTATTCATAATAAATCTATCTTTTCTTATATATTTCCTTTTTCAGAAATGAATGATGTCGTCTAAAAGATTCATCGAAATATTGAATAAAGGAATTAATTTTTGGAGAAACATTTAACTCCATTATAAAAGAAAAAAAATATTATTTTGCCATGCATGATATGAAACCAAACAATTTGATATCAGCAAGTAATTCATAAAACGAATTAATATTTAGAATATTTCTCGTATAGAAATATCTTTTAAGACCTTGTAGATATTTAAAAAAAACTTATTAAAATTCTCTAAAATAAATGAGGGGAAATCGAATTTGTAATAAGAAAAAAGAGTTACTGTTCTTTTTGTGAAACATTTATGGGAAAAACTAAAGATTCGAAAGATACACTACCTTAAGGAATCAAGAATACTGCTTTGATGAACTTGCCCAAAAATTTGCTATAAACACAGCTTTCATTAGAAAATCTGAGATGCAGTTGCCTATTGATAAGTTTTTCAGTTTTGGGACCAGAGGGCTCCAAGTGCGAGACGCGAAAATATGTCGTGAAAGTATGCCCGCTAATTCCGAGGGGAGGTCAGATGTCCTCTATGATGTGGCATGGAAGTTTGCGGAAGGTTTACAGGTACAAGTATCATCCTCGTCATCTGACAGTAGTTCAAAATTATAAAGTTCGTCCCAAACAAAATAGGCCTAGTGTTGCTGCTTTCAAACCATACATTAATGTAACTGAATTAAACCTGAATAAAATCACGATTTTAAATCCAATGAGCCTCTTAATAAAATACAAGTTTATTGATATTTTAAATAAAACTATTTGTCAAGTCAAAATGATTTTTATATTTTAGCTAAAATTTGTCCAATGATATCAGTAACAGTATCTGTTAAATCAGTAAAAAACATTTTTGTATTAGCATATCAATAATAAATGATATAAAACCATATCAATGAGAAATTTTAATAGGATGACAGAATTTTCAAGTAGATTCAATAAATGACTATTTATAATGACTTACGTTTATAAAAGATAATCTGGATAAGTAGGACAAAAATGCCAAAATTTTTGTTCTTTATAGGAAACCGATTTATTGAATAGAATTTCTTCAATTTCTTTCTTTCTTTTTTTCATTAAAAAAGTTTAGTAAAGGTTTCGAGGTAAGTAAATAAACAGTTAAATGTTTATTCATCAAAAATTGCTACTGTTGATCAGCAAACAACATGATAACACACAGAATTATTCTTTAAAGAACTAAATTCAAATAAGATTAAATGTGTGATTAAATGTGTGTACATATTTTTTTTTACTTTATTGATTCAAAAATTTTTCTCTTTTAATGTGAAGATTATTTTAAATTTTCTCGTTCAAAATGTGAAAATTATTTTAAATAATTCGATTCTCATATACATTATTAGCAACATTTAGCGGTCAATAATAATTTAAATTCATTCCTCCAAATTCCTTACTCTTTCATGCAGTAAATTTCATTTTACAATGTTTAATTTTGTATTATTCTTGAAGAATTAGTAATAACTAATAAAAATAAAACTATCTCCAATGTATAAAAATTGCTTGGGACAATCTATAATTTTTCGAGAATTTTTTAGTGCAATAGAGCTTTTTATATTAATTAAACTCCATTTTCTGAACAAAGAAAGATTATACTTAGTACAATATGATGCGTGATTCTAATAATCTTCTCTATAATTATTTCTTTCATTATAAGAAGCTTAAATTTTGCTCAAAGGCACTGAAGTATAAAAATGATTTAAGGGATTTTATTAATGAAAATTAGTCAAACACTGACATTTCCTCTAATAAAAAGGACAAAAAAATGTCATAACCTATTGGATGTTCAGTTTTTTTAATATTAAGTTACAACAACTCATTAATAAAATCTTGGTTATTTAACATATTTTATTGTTCGTTTATTTAAGTATATAATTAATATTATTTTCAACTTTAACTATAAAATATACTATATAGGAGGAAACTGAAAAAAAAACATATATTGTGATTCCTAACTTTTTCATGTTCTTTCGCCAAAATTAAGTATTATTGATTAAAGATAAAAATAGTATTAACAAATTTGAAAGTCAAAATGTACGAATACACTATTACCTTTGAGAACTAAAGGAAATACGCACTAGTTATCGCCGTTCATTGCAAATATACGAAACGAAATCGGCGAAACAACATTCAACTTTATTCTTTAATTTCATAATCCATGCGTTTAAACTTTAAACTTGCTTTTTCGAGCAACAGTAGAGCATTTATGGTTTCTCATGTAGGATATCTTATAATCATCCACAAAACAATCAATAGTCTGTATTCCTATGTAACTAAGGTTTATTTCTTTGTTTGTGCACCAATCACGTGCATCACTTATTTGCACCAATACGTGCGTCAATTACATGCACCAACTGTATGCAGCAATTACGTGCGCCAATTCTGCGCACCAACAACGTGCAAAAATTACGTTCACCAATTATGTGCACCAGATATGTCCACTAGTTATGTGCACCAACTATGTACATAAAATTTGTGCACATAATTGTGTGCACCAATTATGTGCACATACTGTGTGCACCAATTATGTGCACTAATTACGTGTATGAATTACTTGCACCAATTATGTGCACATACTGTGTGCACCAATTATGTGCACTAATTACGTGTATGAATTACTTGCACCAATTATGCGCATCAATTACGTGTACCAATTATGTGCACTACCTAAGTGCATCAGCTATGGGCCCCAACTATGTGCACTAATTGTGTGTCCGAATTATGTGCAACAAATACAAGCAATAATACTGGGCACCAATTGAAAGCGCCAACTATGTGCACCAATTGTGTACATAAATTATATGAACAAATTACGTGAAAAAATTTCGCGCACCAATTGTTTGCACCAATTATGTGCAAAAATAATGTGCACCTATTATAAACTTTTTAACTATTATTTATAAAAACTAATTAAAACTTTTTATTTCATAATGAAAAAACGCAAAAATCTTTGAAAAAGTTCCAAAAAGTGTGTTATTATGAAATTTTAACAACCTTTCTGTACTTAAAGATGTATTACAAAGTCTTTAATATTTTTAATTTGTCATATCTATACCAAAAAGACATATTTTCGGCGCTATTACAAATTAAAAATCAAAAGTTTATTGTTTCTTTAAAAAAAACTTAAAATGCAAAAAAATCAATTTTATGGAATTTTAACGTCCTTGCGGTACCTAAAGTAATACTCAAATATTTTTCATATTTGTAATTTATCTTCTCTACACTAAAATTCCGCACTATTACAAATTAAAAATCAAATGTTGGTTTTTTCGTTCCACCCTAACGTGCAACCATTAGATGCGTCAACTACGTGCAACATTACTTGAAACAATTATCTGCATGAACTACGTGCACCAATTAAATGCACTAATTTTGTGGACCAATTATATGCAAAAAATTGGTGCACCAACTACGTGCCCAATTATGTGCATAAATTACGTGCACCAACTATGAGCACGAATTACGTTCGTGAGTTATGGGCACCAAATATGTTCATCATTTACGTGCACCAATTACATTAGCCGATTATGTTCAGCAATTACGTACAACAATTGTTGCACGTAGTTGGAGCAAGCAATCGGAGCAGGTAATTTGTGCGCATAACCGGTGTCCATAATTGGTGCACATAATCGGCGTCCATAATTAGTGCACATAGTTGTTGTACGTAGTTGGTGCACGTAATTGTTGCAAGTAGTTGGTATACAAAGGTGGTGCAAGTAATTGATGTGCATAGTTGGTGCAGTAATTGATGTACATAATTGGGACAAGTAGTTGGTAAACATAATTTGGGCACAAAATTGGTGAACATAATTTGGGCTGAAAGGTGGTACACATAATTGGTGCACGTAATTGGCTCAAATATTTGGTGCATATAATTGGTGCACTGACTTGGTGCAAGTAATTTGTGCGCGTAAGAGGTGCACATAACTGGTTCACGTCATTCTTTCACGTAATTGGTGGAAATTTTCGGGGCAAGTAATTAGTGTACGTCATTGTTTCGCGTAATTGTTACCTGTACACTGCGCACATAATTTCTGGGCGTAATTGTTGCTTTTAACTGGTCCACGTAATATATATATATATATATATATATATATATATATATATATATATATATATATATATATATATATATATATATATATATATATATATATATACTCACTATTTTTAGCTGATAAAGATATATGTCTCAGTTTAGTTTTACTAAAAAGAGATATATTTCCCTTTCAAAATAGAAGAAGGTTTCCTTTCATATGTATTTAATAAACTGAACCATTTTTTTGGAATATCTGATTAAGGAAAAAAGTAAAGAAAAAAGATGTTTCATTAAGACTTTGATTTCTTTTTATATATTATCACAGGTATATTTTTAAAAAGAATATTTAATTCATCATTTAAAAAGGGTGAATATACTTAAACAATTGAAGCATAATTTATTACAGGACTTTAAAACCCAACTTAATTTTCTTTTGTCCATGTTATTTTCTTTAAATTGAAAAAAAAGTCGAAATTAATTAATTTTAACTTTTTATATATTATCCAGAATTTTTTTTATGAAATATATTGATAATAATTGTCTTTTTAACTGCAGAAAACATTTTTTTAGAATTTTTTTTAATAATGTGTTATGTATTATTATTATTAATATCGATTTGGTATTAAGCTTTTTAAGCACAAAAATATATATCGAGTATCATTGAAACTAAAAATAGCTGCCATTCTCAAGTAGCATTTTTTCATATTTGAGCAAAATATTTATTTTCATCTTCTTACGCATTCATAACATTCCCTTAGTAATAAAATGTTTCCAGCTACTTAATGTGAATTTTAAAGATTTCCATGCTACAGAAGCTTTTATTTAGATAGTGAAATCACGAAAGTATTTATTATACATTCCTTCTAAGTTTGTTGGAATATTTACTCTCTCCGAGCAAAAATAACCCTTATATGTTTTGATCTCGTGATCGCATTTGAAAACTCCATTCTAACTATCGCGAGCGTGAGACCCAAACATATGGCTTTCAAACGCAGCAAGAAGTCGAATGATTACCGCTTCTTTATCCCACACCAGAGGCTATCTATTCAAGATGCGTCTAAAGCGATAAGAAGTCAACTCTCTGAGCCAAAAGAAGCGATCTAATCGCATTTAGATACTTTCTGCATGCAAAAATATTTCTGTTGGTAGAAGCAGGCTACGATAGATAGCAAAAGGAAATGATATTTCCAAAATGAACCATATAAAATTTATTTTGTTGAGCTATTTTTACGGTTTTCTTATGTAGTTGGTCGATGCATTTGTTCCACTGAAAATTTGATGCTAGAAACGTTTTCTCTGGTTTTTGAAAACCTGATATACAATATTATTTTTATTCTTTCAGAAAACCTGATATACAATATTATTTTTATTCTTTCACTACTCAATTTTCAGTTTTATATTTAGATTTCTTATAAAAGGAATGTATACTCATTTTATTATACTTTAGAATCTTACACCGTAACTGAAGACGGGAGTTAAAATCACTCGGCCTTGTTCATTAGCTCTGATTATCCCATGGTGCCTTGTCTTTGAATACAATCATCCCCTCATTACCTTCGAGTTGTACTTTCAACAGTATGTTAGCAAAAGTAAAGATATGAACACTTGCGTATAACCGAGTTATTCTTTTACAAAGTTTTTATTGTTATTTATGGAATCATTGACTGCATGTCCCTGAAACTGCTTTTAATTTGAATAAAGTAAAAATAATGTAAAATATTTTTTAAATGATATTTTAAAATATTATATACTTCATTTTTGCTTGTTAAATTCTAACAATTATCAACATTAGAGCAATTCCGTAAGATCTAAACGAGATAAATACACATTAAAAGATTATTTAGGTTTTTCTAATAACATCTTTCCAACATTTAATATTATAACAAGTAACATTTTTAATATTAATATTTTTATAAGAGAGATAAAGAACAAGTCTATTTTTGTGTTTAATATATTTATAATAATACATTAAACGTAAGATTATACGATGACATTAAATTATTCATTTACTAGGTAGCATATATAAGCATCTAAATCAGTAGTTATTACTTCAATCTTCAAATTACAAACAATCTCGATAACGAAGCATATATAGAATCGCGAAAAAATAAGATAGCCCTCCAGCTTTATTCTGACATCTTTAATCGTACAATTATATAAAAAAAAGTTTCATTTTCATTCATAAACTTAATGAAGCGAATTAATGTACTCTAAAAGAATTTTGAATTAAACATTTTATTGAAGGCTTGCCTATACATTGGAATAATAAGAGCACGCTTAAAAATTTACAGTGGCAACACCAATTTTTCTCATAAAATTTCAAAGTGTGCACAAAAGTTATTCCTGAAAACCAAGTGTAATAAGGTCTGTTTTAAAATTATTATCTAACAAAAATTTGATTTTCTAATGTTAAATTTTGAACTTTCATTCATAATTTAAAAACTAATATACTTATTGGCTTAAATTTTCATAATGAAAATATTAGATATTCTACGCATTTTTTCATACATATTTAATACTAAAAATTAATGTTTAATAAAACGAAAAAAATTTGAAAGATAGAGTTTAACAATTTTTAAATTCCAACATAATTAAATTTTGGCATAAATGAAAAAAAAAGTCATTTATGGGGGCATAAAAATTATCAATTCATTCTTATGAGTAGCTTTTTTATTAATTTAAGTTTCTTGTATTGCCCCTAAAACAATGCATTTAAGGGCACACTTAAAAATTCAAAATGTCGACATATTTTTATTACATATTGAAATGATTATATCGCAATCGTTTTCCATGTTGCTGTAATATAAAAACATTTAAGAAAAATTTGTCAGCGACAAAAACTTCGAAATCATAGCAAATAAGTTTCTATTGTCGTAATATTTTATCAATATTCGTTATTTTTATCGCAAATGTGGAAGATAGTCTCTGTCCTTGGGGCAAGTTAGAATTTTTGGTCGTCTGCTCTTGTCATATAATATCACTTGCAAAATATAACAAATTATAGAAAAATGAATTTTTATTTTCTAATAAATACTTGAAGGGCTTAACTATTTAATTTCATAAAAATAATGGCAAATTACTTCTTTTAGTAATTTATGGATAACGAAATCTATATATTCTAACAATAAAGGGGCTATTTTTGTTTGTTTAAGTTTAATGATGTTTGTTTAAGTGCTCAAAATTTCTAGCATACGTTTCAAATTTTATAAGATTCAGTTGACTTATTTATAATTATTGTACTGTTTTATAGAATTGGAATAAAAAGGCAGACATCAAAACATTATTAGATAGCTCGTTTAATAATAAAATTTTGTATGTAAAATGTATCTTACATTTATTCACTATATATGTGAAAACTAAGAATTTCAAATAATTCCAATTGTTTACAAAAGTATTAATTCATATTTTAATTTGTTATCTCTTTGGCAATATAAAATTACGCTTTTCTCTTAATATTTATATTATGTGCAGGAGCGAATCAAATAAAATGAAAAACAATAAATTTTAGTTTATTAGTAAGTAATCAGCAGCTCTTATACCATTTTGAAAAGAATTTCAAACTTTAAAAACGAATGCAAAAATGAAAGCTATATCTATTTCCAAATTCAAAATAAATATATTTATTTTAGTAAATTACATTTTAGTTTTGAATAAATTACATTTATTACAATTTATAGTGCTTTTTATAGATTTTTTTACTCTATTTAAAATAGTTGGTTGATAAATGTTAACTTTTTTAATCAATAGCCAATTTAATTAACTTTATTGTGTGTAAGCAAATATGTTCAAATATATACAAATATTACGCTGATTGCTTCTTAAAGATATCCTATGGAATAATTGTACCTATGTACATGTATGCATATTGTTACAAACTTGTAATTTGCTTCCCATCACGGCTAGTATCACCGTAAGAAAGACCCTTTGTAAGATCTGTCCTGTGCGTCAATGACCTGTGAGCTTGGCGACCATTTGGCGACTTGGCGACGAATTTGGCGACTAAATGGATACTACTGGAAAGTTCGAGAACTTTCACGATCCATCCACTAAGACCCAAGATACAGCCAGGTACGCCCTGATTGGTCCGAAGATTCCAGCCCCGCCTCCCGGAACTATAAAAGACGGGAACTCTGAAGCGAAGAAATCGTCGTGTGGATCGTCAGAAGTTGTGTGGATCGTCGGAAGTGTGTGTGAGAGGAGTCAAAGTTGCCGACACGTAGAGATTTTGGAGAGCATTAGACAGCAAGCAAGCTGCTGAACTAATGAACTATAGCAATTAAATGCGCTGAGTAATTACAATTGAGTGGCGGTATTTGTTGTAGAAGAAAAAAATTTTGTAACAATATATATATATTCTTATATTATTCTGATAGTTCTGTATAATAATTCTAATCATTATACTTCGTTCCTTTCTATTCGTATAAAAAGCAGCAAAATATGTGATGTATTATAGCTTTAAAATGCTACAATATTGGAAATTAAATTTATAAATGAATGAACAGTGATGTGGAGCAATTTGCTTTTCAAGCCTATAACATGCATATATCATGTATACATGACTGCATATAATGAAATCTTTCGCAATCAAAAAACATTGGCATAGAACACTTAGTTGCCAGTAAAGAATGGAAGAAAAGTGATTTGCATTTATCAGTACACAAAATGCACTACTTTTTTGTATGCTCGTAAAAAAAAAAAAAAAAATTGTGCATTATTTCAAGTCTATTTATAAGTAAGATGCAGTGCTGTTAGGAATATTATACTATAAAAAATGTATGAATAAAGAGCAGTTTATTTATATTAACGTCCCGTTTTACAGCAGCGTTAGAGCTATTTTGAACCGCAGCGTAACGAAGTCTAGGTTGGCAGCCCTTCCTCAGACTTCCACGCCACACCAGGGGGTGGACGTTTGGCCCTACAGATTTGACGTACACCACGCTCTGTTTGGTGTATCTTCGGGGGGAATCAGATCTCGAATCTGAAACCCTGCGGTTCCTAACCCGAGACCATAACACTAGGCCATTGCGGATCGGGAAAAAAACCGAGCAAAAAAGGACTACACATCAGTTGATTTTTCTCTTTCTCAATAGATAAGGATAAGAATTGTTGGGTGATTTTGGAGATTTCAATTGGAATATCAATGTCCAATAATAATTAATTTGAACTAGATATTTAAAAAATTGTGATTGTGAAAGCATATGTGTATTGTAGTCATACATAGTAAAAAATATCCAAATATCTTCCTTGTTAATTAATGAAATCGTGCTTGAAGATCTTGATAGTGATTTGAATGTACGAATTCTTAATGTCAAACAATTTGGAACAATAGGGAGGTATTCCGAAAAGTAGTGATATTTTTAAAAAATATGAACATAAACTAGGTCATTTTTTCTATCTTTTCATTCTTGTTCTTCTTATTTAGCTTGACATTTCAAAATGCTAAAAAAACATTCATCACAATGAATATTTGAACATTCATCACAATGAATAATATTTAATATCACAATGAATATTTAGTGTTATATCTAAAATTAATGGTGAATAAGAATGTATGAAAATGTCTGTTTAAATACATTTTTCACAAATTTCGTAGAAGAATGAGTCCGATTTTAATAGGAAGCTAATATTATATGCGAAATATATTTTTTGTTTTTTCTTGTTGTCTTAAAAGTACGCCCATATTAGATGCATAACACATTTTTTTGCTTTTCCTTATCTGAAAAGTAAGCTTATATTACAAGCAATATATATATATATATATATATATATATATATATATATATTGCTTGTAATATAAGCTTCCTTTTAAGACTTGCTTGTAATATAAGATATATATATATATATATATATATATATATATATATTAATCATTTCCTTTTAATACATTTCAATGTCGTAATTCTTGGTAATCATCAAGCATACATATTGTCCTTTAACCCATAGTTGAAAATGCAATAACTAAACACTTTGAAAACTTTTGCTTAGTACTGCAAAGGTCTAATTATAATTATTTATGTTATTTATACAGACACATTTTTTTAAAATAAATTTAATCTGATCTAATAAGATCCTGAATAAAACTGTAGCTATTCTTTCAAAGAAAAGAAAAAGAGCTTAGCTCCAATTAGCTCTTGCAATTTTGTTAAGATTTGATAAGGCTTACAAAGTTTCGTTGAGTTAATTTTCTCTCCACTAAATTTCGGCACAAAGTTTTGCCACTGAAATGATCTCGCCGTTGTTATTTGTTCTAATTTACGATTTCAGCAGTTTCAAGAGATTTTTCTGGGGCTTTCAATGACGTTTTCGACTAGAAGCATCATGAAAAAACCCTTGAGAACAAGATATAAAATTTAATGATAGGATGTTGCCAAGAATTTAATTCTGAAATTGTTGTTGTTTGAAAGAACTTTGGGAATTTTATGAAGCATAAAAAGACAACTTCGCATCATTTGTGAGGTTTAAATGAATAAGGGTGTATTGTCTTAGAAGTCTATTCAAACAATTTGCATAACTGAGAATTGCCAGGATTCTGCCTCTCTCTCTATTTATATATGCACGTTACCAAAATATGTAACACACATTTTTCTTCCTAAATATGGTGCTTAGACCTATACTACCACTTACAAAGCTTCTTTATACAAAGTGATTCAAAATTTATCGCTTAAATTTCATGGGAAGTTGGGAATGCGTAAGGAAACTGACTTTACATAGGAAATTATATCTGCAAACGTCATCTGCATGGACAAAATGGACAAGTGAAGTGAATACAAGAAAACCGTACAGTTTCGTTATAACGAATGTGTCTTTTATTTCAGCAAAGTAAAGTACAAGTTCACAGTCAGGGCTCACAATTGCGATCATTTACACGAACACAGAATTCACAACGCCGTTGCATTGACCACCGAACAGTTGCAAAAACGTCTCCCATATCATGGACAATGCTTGAGGCAGCCACTGTTCGTGCAACAAGGTTCATTTCACTGTCTACGGGGGTCTCGTAAACGCATTCTTTCATGAAACAGTACAAAGAAGAAGACCATGGGTGACAAATCAGGTGACCTGGGTGGCAAAGCGATCAGTCCACCTCTGCCGATACACTGAGTCCGAATATTCGGTTCAAGTAATCATGCGCAATAATTGCGCTATGGTCTGGAGCTCCTTCATGGTGCTATCACATATCTCGGCGGATATACCAGGCTTTTTTAAAAATGTTCAGTGGTCAATGTAACTGCGTTGTGGATCCCATGTTCTTGTAAATGGTTGCAATTTCGAGCACTTATTTTGAAGCACTTTATGGTGAGGAATGTATTTTATCTTATTGGAATAAAGGTAAGGTGACCATTTTTTTTAACCTGACACCAGGACAACATGAATTTTGACCAGCCACGCCCAAATTTTATAAATTTTTATCAAAAATTCACCCAATGGCCAACCTGTATACCTAAGTAAATAAAAAACTTTTAGATATTAAAAAATGTTGCGTTTATTTAAACACAAGAAATATGAAAACTAAAATATGAATTTACAATATAAAAATAAAACTTAATATAACATGATAAGCCATACCTAATATAATAACATAATAAAACATAAGGAGTTATTTAATTTAGTTTGTTTTTTTATATTTTTCTGAGGAGTGAATTGCTTTTAACAAATTTTTATTTTCCTGTATATTTTCATAGAATTCCATACAGGTTGCATTTAAATTATTTTTGACAATCAACAAGGATTTCAAAGTTTCCACTTTCAATTGAGTTTTCTCGCTAGTCCAGATGTTGTTTGACCGGTGCATTAGTTCCTGGCATACAGAGGCAATACTCTACCAATTTGTCAATATTATTGGACACATCATTTTCTTTAAAGGTTTTAAAAATTTCAATCCACCTATCTGATACTGAAACACAATTTTGTTTCCAATGCCCAAGTTTCTCATCTGTGGTGTAGCGCTGAATGAAACAGATTTCATCAAAGAGCTCATCTTCAATTAAATTTATTTCCGGATAATGTTGAATTAAATAGTCACTGCATACTTGAACCATTTGATGCGTAGGTTTCATGTTTAATGTAATCCAATTAAACTTCTCGATTCCCTCAAAATGGCCTTCCCATTCTTCCAGATACTGAAAACATGTGCTGTAAAATTCCACCACTTTTTCTTTGAAAATATTCGATTTAACTAAGCCGTCTTCTTCTAGCCTTTTTAAATTTTGTCGAACTTGCAGGGGCAGAAACACACTTGCTATCCTGTCAGCAATTTTGGTTTTAAGATCCTTATAAATGATATTTGTTTCCAACATAGAAATATCCTGTCCTTCTAACTTTAAAACCGTGTTATGAAACATTGACGACACATTATGGAGAAGAAAAGCCAAAATCCGGTTTCAGGATTCTCAAAATAATTTTTAATAATTGTCGGAGTTTTTTCATTAGACGCAAAATACGATTTTAATGCAGGACATTATTTCCAACACGCCCTCAATAGCTGGTCGTAACGCTAACCACCGCGTAGCACTGTAACCCAAAAGTTTTTAATATTCTATGTCTACAAAATTACAAAATTCTTTTAATTCACTGACGCGCACAGTATAAATGTAAAAGTAAGAGTAAATCTTGGTAATTAAAGTTTGTATATCAATTGGAAGGCAGTCCTCCGCGGTTTGTATAGAATTGTTTAAAATATGCGCTGAGCAACCAATTCCGACAAGCTCCCGTCCGTTCAAAGTAGCTTTTAGCTTGGTAAAAATATTATTTTTCCCGGCTCTTCGCATGCCTCCAAAGTTAGTGTTGGTGTTGTCGGCACAAAACCCTAATATCTTTCTTTCTAAATTATGTTTTTTTAAGACCTCTACAATATATTCGGTAACTATGTCAGACGTTTCTCCTGGCAAATCCTTTACTTCAATAGTTTTTATCTGTATTCCATTCTTGTATGAAAAATATCTGACAAGTAAAGGAATAAGTTTAATTTCTTTGTGATTTGAGGCGTCTGAATACACTGATATAAAACTTACGTTTCTCAAATCTTCATCCAATATTTGATTTGCATAAGGGACAAGTACATCGGTGATTATAGCTTCGCATTTGGTTCTAGAGCATGTGAATTTAGCATCGAAATATGTCTTAATAAGTTTACAGGTACAGTCCTTTGATCGAAAAGATTGATTATGCATAACTGTATGATATGCCTACAAACCTTCAGCTGCAGCTATTTTCTTCTCGGCAGTTTCAAATTCTTTTTTCTTAAAATATGATGTCTTACTCGAACTTGCAATTGCTGCCGACACTGCTCGTTTGTGTTTAACTGTTTTTATGTGGTTTTCAATGTCGCTTTTCCCACTATTTGCAATAGAAAACGTACTTCGACATTTTTCACAATATACTTCTCTAAGATCAATATTATTACTTTCTTTAATAAATGTATATTTTAATTTTAAATCGTCATTAAATACGCACTTTCGTCGTTTTGCCGCCATGATAATAATAAGGTAGGTACATCACAGTAGTTAGTACATCAGACCACCACTGGCTTGTATGACGTCGTGGCGGTCCTGCTCATGCGACACCTGACGATATCACATGGAATTATCAGGGTTGCCAGTTCTAATTTTATTATTTTTATTTTATTACTTTTTTTGTTTTAATGTTTTCTAATCTAAAACCAGTACTTTTCGTGTACTGGTTTTGTTTAATGACTAACCAGGACTTATGCCCTGAAAACCAGTACTGTACTGGTAAAATCAGTACGAATGGTCACCTTAAATAAAGGTCACATTCATTATCTCTTAACTTTATTGTGCGCTTGTGTTAACTTCACTTGTCCATTCTGTCTATGCAGATGAAGTTTGCGGACATACTTTCCTACGTGAAATCGATTTCCTCAGATATTCCTTACCTCCTCACGAAATTTGAACGATAAGTTTTGAATCATCATGTATAAGACATTTAATTATATCAAAGTGATGAATACATTTAGGCTTCTGTAAAAACGTAAGGGAAAGAAATTTAAAATTAATTGCATTTTTATGCGATTTTGATAATGAAAAGGTGTCAATTAGAGCAGGGCTTCTCTTAAGTTTATCTCTGCTCCCAGAACCTCTCACCCTTCTGTCTATAATATTTGCTGATATATAATTATATATAAATTCAGAAGGACTTATTAATATTTTGATTAATCTGTAAAAAATAAATATTTGTCTAACAATACAGTATTAAATTATCATTTATATAAATACTCTTACAAATGGTGTATTTTGTTTCTTACTTTGATTGACAGCGTCAACTTCGACTTAATAAAGAAAGACAAATGAAAAATTTAATATTTAACCCTTCTTTGCATAATTATTCTTTTACTTTTTTCTGTGAAATAAATCAGGGTGATATAATCCATGTTAGATTAAAGGAAAAATGTAAAAAAAAAACCTAGTATAAATTTTTAAAATAAAATAATTAAAAAAAAATGTATGATGGAAACTTCCAGAATCATGTAAATTTACATATTAAGCTCTGTATAAAAATCTTCAAAGTTCCTCTCTTCTAAATTTCTCCCTTCATTATCGATTTTATTAACAAAATAACCTCGGATTTGCATTGAGATTGCACCTAACAGCTGGATGACAAGTTAAAAACCTCTATAATGATTGTACCAAATGATATTTATTACAGCTGTGTTCTTTATTAGGCAAAACTCGCGATAAAAGTTTGCCAGCAACAACCAATGTACCGTACACTTGTTATAGTACAATTTTTTGTTCACTAAATGTTATGATAGAAATTTCCATCATTATGCAAAGAAGTAACCGAGTAATTCCGAAGAAAATAAAAATTCGGATTGTAGATATGTGAATATATTATTTATTTTCTTAAAAATGATGTATTTTAGTACTGACGAACTTTTTTAGACGATTTATATTGCATTTAATTTAATTACTTTTTCTAATTGATAAGAATATTTGGGAACAGAAATTTGATCTTCTGAACCTAAGTTAGATTTTATATTGAGTCTAGTTTTAACAACAATTGTCTTTATGATTATGGTGATATATTTATCTTAGCTGTTAAAAATAAAGAAAGGTGAAATAGGAAGTTATTTAATTTTGAAAATCAGTTGTATAAATGCGATACGTGATAATTATAAAGACAAGTTTTTAATGGGCTGACTTGAAATCCCGTATAGAAATTATATTTCTCTTTATATGAGAAAAACAAAAAGAGTGCTAGTAAAAATTCTTTGAAAACTTCAGCAAAAACTTAAAATTTACGAGAATGCTATAAAACGCATAGTTTCCTAGAAAATATGTATGGGACTTTTTTTTAACCTTTTTTTATATCCTTAATGTTTTTTTTAAAACCAATATAATTAATGTATTCAATTTTTAATGACATTTGAAATTTTTTAAATATTATATTTAATACTTTTGAGTACATAGATTCTATTCAGGAGAACTATAAAGCCCGATGAAAATAAATGGTTAACTTTTTTTAAATAATGCCTATTTTCAAAACACAAAAAATATAAATTGAATTATATGTTTTTTCTGTAATATTTTCCATGGCAAAATGCGTATTCAAGCGATGACTGTCTTTTTAAGCAAAAGTTTTTTACATTTGACTACGGCTGATATCTTAATTCTGTATTTAGAAAGGAGAAAATCTTCATGATGAAATAAATAATTGAATTCTAGAAAAACGCAGGAAATATGCTATGAACCAAGAATAAACATTAAAAAAAATTATTGCTATTTTACCATTTTCACAAAAAATGAATTCTAATTTTCGAAATGATGAAATTATAGAAAAATAATCTTTAATCGATGAAAAAAACACCCCCATCTGTTCCCCCATCTGTTCCCTGTCTGATGGAATCCCCAATCTCGATAAAACACGCATCATCAATCATTTCCTATGAAATAAATATGAATTTTTTCCCCTTATATAATTAGTTGAAAAAATGGAAGGATTTTGCAAAATTGATTATTTAGTGATACGACAGATGATGGAAAAAAAGTGAATGCATACATCGTATGAGGAAATATTTAGCATTTTTTTGTATAGATTTACATTTCTGGATTTAAAAAAAAATAAGATTTACGATATTGAAAGATTAAATGTTTTCCATCAATGTTATTTTTTATCATTGATAATAATTAGAAATTGAAAAAAAAATTACGATGGATTGAGCCTGTATTAAATAAAGATTAATCTGCAATGTTGAAGTTGATAATAAAAGTTTATTTTGTTCGAAGTGGAAAATTAAATAAGACATGCAAAAATTACTTATTTTTTGATGTATCTTAAATTGAATCACATTTTGAAACTGAAATTTGATATATATTCACTGTTTTTTTGTTTTGTTTTTTCATTTATGTTATTTTATTGCTTCAAATTCAAATCCCTTCCCTTTTTTTTGCAATACATTTCAATATCGCTCTTTTTTTGATAAACTTACTTGTAGTTCGAATTATTTAAATTCTTTCACGTTCTTTTAAAATTAAATGGAAATAAAATTAATTTTCTGATGTGATTAATATGTTATTGAGAATAACTCTAATAAAGCAATAACTTCAAGGCTTTTGACATGTGAAATCCTCATTGTGCGAGAATCACTCTACTAATCTTATTCATTTATGAATGCAGAATTTCTTTCAATTTTTTGTTCTTTCCATGTAGATTGAAAGACGGTGAAATTAAAAAAAAGAACATATTAGTTACTACTAATAAAAAATATTTACTATTAATAAAAAGAAATGGCTGTGTATTTGTTTGTATACAGTGTAGATCAATTGCTCAAGAGCTAGCAATTTTGACCTATATGCCTTTTAGAGTATAAAATGATTTTTTTTTGAAATTCTAATCAATTGAAATGTAAATGAGATTTTGGTGTTTTTTGCTGTAGTTTCCGAAAATAATTTTGCACAAATCCATTTTCTGCCTCATTTGAAAATTTAATAATTTGTCTTTTAAATAATATAATTTATTTGTATATTAAATATTTCCCGAATATTGACAATATAAAAGTATTTTGAGTTTAGATTTTAGACATAAATGTTATTGTTGCTCTGAAATTCGAATCGTTTTTATTGTTTCTTAAAATAATTAAGAGTGTGACTTTCATTCATTGTGATTAGAAAACGAAGAAAAATTCCCTTTTTATATCTGCGTTGATTATGAGGAATAAAAAAAAGTAAAGCTATGGTAACGGAAAGTTAGAAGACAGGTTAATTTTTCCGTTTATAATATCAGTGTGAAGTTATGGGATTACATTCCATTTGAATGGCTCATATAGTCAATGAAATTTAATATTTCTTGAATAAATTGCAATTTAATATCTCTTGCATTTGGGTGTTTAGAAATGATGAGGAAATCATGAGCATGCAAATAAAAGATTTAAATAAAATGAAACATAACCAATTTTTCTAGAGAACGGTGTTACCATAAGTGGTTTGTTATTACATAATTATAAATAATATTTTTAACCATTCAACATTTAAAAGCCAAATATAGCATTGGTGAAATAAAAAATATAACGATATAGAAAGTATTATGTTTCAATATGGTAAATATCTCATATACAGTCTAGGCTGAGACTCGATTATTTATTTTCTATGTTCTATGTAACTAACAAGCAATTATAGGAATATTGATTAGATGTAATATATGCCCGTCTAGATTGGCTGTTACCCTAGTTTCTCAGATCTGATTTTCTCGAACGTTTTAGTAGAAAGTTTCTTGAACATTTGCAGAGTGCTTATGAAATTAATGAATTAAATATTTATATTGCACTTTTAATGTAAATATACAATAACATATAAAGTTTATTTCTAGTGGAATATTTTTTATCTATAATATTCATAAACACTTAATAAAAAAACTAATCACTAAAACTAGAAGGAAATAAATAGTGATACACAAACAAAAAGAACGCAATGCTAAATTCAAAATAAATATAAACTTAAAAAGAAATGATTAACATTAGTTTTCAACTGAAGTGAGAATATTATGAATCAGCATGAGTGCAAAATAATGAAAATGCAGACCTCAATGCTTTGACATTTCTTGCAATCCAGTATAAAATTAAAATTAGAAGATTATAATTACATGATTAATTTTTATTCATACTTAAATTTATTGCAGCGAAGATAAATCAATTTTAATATGGGAAATCCTGTTTGAGTTGCTCTGCGTGAAAAAGGATATTGGGATTTGCTCATCCAATAATGATGCAGAAGGTTAGAAATATTTTTAGTTCTCCCTAATATTACAGATTTTTTTAGACATTTCTCTTATATATATGGCTAGAGTGCGTTCTCAGATCTACGATAGAAAAATCAAGGCAAATTCTCACTCTTTTGCTAAAATAATTGAAATTAAGTAAACAGTTCACTGATTATTTCTAAAATTCTCTTTTCTGTCATATGCAATACAGTTCACATACTTGTTACAGAACATCTGGATTAATAATTTTATAAGCATATTTTTATTTCTTTATAAGTAAAAAACACATAGAGGAGGGCAATATCTGTCTTGTTATCATGGCAAAAATAAATAAATAAAGTGTGCGATATCACCTAGCCAAGAATCACGCTTCTTTTATTATATTGCCGCATTGAAAGTCGTCAGTCGACTCTCCATGGCCGAATGGTCATAGCAATGATCTCATAACCAAGGGATTGTGAGTTCGAATCCCGCTAGAGACAATGCGATTCACAGTCTGTGTAAATAATTAATTCCTCGATTTTAGTTTTCTCTTTATTTCATGTTCCAGAAGATTCTGGACCTTTCTTTAGTTCCCCAGATAAGTGTTCTGGACTTTTCTTACTGTCTCCAGAAAAGTATTCTGGAACTTTCCCTGCTAGTATAAAAGCAGAAGATCTGTCAGTCACTGTGTTCTGAATTAAAAGTTGAGTTAATAAATTAGTTTAACTCTACTTCTTGTGCGTGTCATTGAGTTCCACACTAGAGTACCTACGTGGCAATAATTGTAAATATAAATGCTTTAAAATATATACTTATAATATGAATGGAAATTAGTCTAAAACTCTGACTTGATAAAATTTTAAAACTACTGAAGATTATATTTATTTTTTATTTAATTACTGATCACTATTTACAAAGCTAATTATCGAACTTAATTTTAACTAGTGACGTAAAGCTTGAAATTCTCTTTTTATTTTTGCATTTAAAAATTAGTCAATTCTTGAAATTTTTGAGGATAATCAATTTTTTTAGGTTTCTAATACACCAAATCATTCATTTAACTGCAACGAGAAAAATGACATCAATTTAATGTACTTTCTTAACAAAAAGAAACATTTAATTATTCAAATCCAAATCAGCCTAAAAATTTATTATATGAACACTAAAAATTCAAAGGCAGAAGTTATCAAAGTGTGCATTTATATCATTTAATTTCTTAGAGAAAATATCTCAAAAAATCAAAGGATTATTTTGTAGAATCAAAAAATAACGGGAACGTTTTTCTCCAGCTCATCAAAACATTTAGAAGCTGAAACTAATCTAAAACTAGTTTTAAATGAAGATGTCACTTAACTTAAAAACGGGTGTTAAGTTATATCTTTTTAAAAATATTTTCTCCCACTTTTATGTTATGAAAAAATATCATTTTGAAAAATTCTGCGAAATCAACGAATCAGCATATTCTATATAGAACTTAAGTACTTTTTCTTCTTCGGGCTATTTTTAAGCTGGAAGTCATCAAAAACCAATAATTCAGCGGAATGTTTTTTCAACCGGAAAAGAAAAACATTCCTAACTTTACTTTGGGAACTTGAGAAAGTGGGAAAGATTAAATATTTTTCTGGTGGAAAGGAAGCGGTAAAGGCTGTTCAGTGGTATCCCTATAAAAGAGGGTATCCATCTTTTTTTTTTCCCAAGAAATATGTTTTTATATGAAGCTGAATATGGAATGCTTGTCCAAACATCTTAAATATCTTTTTATGAGTTTTCATAGTTTTAAAATTCATCTAAGCTTAAGCTTTTAACATTTATGTGTATGAAATATAATGTTTTCTAATTCATTTATATTATAAACTACTTTTATATTTATTGACATCAATTTTTAAATCCTCCTTGACGAGCATTTGGCTCGATGTGAGTATTATTTAAAAGACTTCCTTAGTTCTTTTATATTTAACTTCGTCTTAGTGTCGAGCCCAGCAAAATATTTTTTTAACTTCAAATTTTGATAGACATTTGATCCACTCAGTTTTACTTTTGTACTCCTTCCAGTAACTTGATTGACGAGTCTCAATTTCTTCATAAAAATTCAAAAACGGAAAGGAAAATCTTTCAATAAGAAAGTATTGTCCAATATACTTCATAATTTGCATAATAAGGAATTTTAATTCTCTGATTCATTATATAATACCAGCAATAAGTAAAACTACAACAGTTATTATACATGTATCTCAACACCTAAAATACCAAGCTCATTCTGATGTTCTTTTCCGTCTAGACTGTGATATTAAAGTCGACTAACTGTCAGATATCTATATGCAAAGTTCCGATAAGGCAATATGATTTTGAGTGTATTATTTTTTGATATCTAGATTCAAATGTTTAAAGTAATTTTTTAATATATATATCATTTAGTCATTGAATAGAAATTATATTGCTGATCAAGAGCTTCCTTCAAGAACCTGAATGAAGAGTTTAAAATCATTCACTGGCGAACGAAAAATGCAATATCGTTCATTGATGTGGCGCTTAATCTATTAAGAGTGATATAATAACCACAGAATTGAAAAATCGGTGAATAGGTTACAAAAATATTTTCTTTTGCACTAAAACTTAACCGAAATTTCTTTCAAAATTCAAAGATTCTGCGAAAGTCATCTTTTTAAAGCAATACTAATAATGCAACAAAAGAATGAACTAAATATTTTCTATCTTGATTCTATACAACAGTGAAATAATATCCCAGGATTAAACATTTTTCACAACGATGAAAGGAACTTAAATTTCATTACAACAATGAAATGTATTGTTGAAAAATGGATTTTAAAATATTATTATTTCAAGATATTTCAAATTATTGGAAAGATTTTTTTTTAATTGAAAGATGCATCAAAAATTATTTTCTCTATAATATTTCTATAAATTAAAAGCGGGAAAATGTCAAACTTTCTCATAAATTTCAATATCCAAGTTAAAAAACCGAAAGTACTACTCATATGTTTGTGGTTAATTTGGTAGCTTTAAGATTTGTCAACGAACAGTTTGTCAAAAAGGCGCATATACAAACACATTGGTGTCTATTAATAAAGGAAATGATGTATTAATTTAGATATCATTTGTAATATAAGGGGAAGTTATAGGCTCGCGAAGTTCTAATTTGCTGAATAGAGTGAAAATGCAAATAGCAATCTGAATTTAATTATGAATAAATAGTATTTTATTGGATTTGTATTCTAGTTTAGATAATGACATTTAACAGTGTTAGCAACAATGCTATTTGCCATTATCTAAACTAAGTTGAAGCCAGAAAATCATAATTAAATTTATGGGGAACATTAAAAAAAAGTAAACAAAATTGTTTATGAAGTGAAGAAAATCCTCATACTATTTAAAAATGTGTGCGGTATATGCATTCATAAATCATAAACTTGAGATGTGATCGAGAGCATTTAACAATTAATTGACTCTTATATTAAATTTTAAAATGAAATAAAGTGAAACAAAGTAATAAAAAAATTATTCTTCAAATAGTATACTGTTTTAGTGGAGGGAAATGATTTCCCAGTTGAAATAAGATTATCAAGAAATGCATTCTACATGATGGATATCAATGATTAATATTTTTGTTCAACAGATTAGAAAATTATAATGCAGCATCTGAGGGTTTCAGAAAAAATATTTGAGCATGAAAGTATTCTCTAAGTTCATTAAACGTTATTCCAAGAATATATAGAAGTTATATTTATTCATTGAATTGATATATAAAGAAGAAATACAAATAATATTTATTCTCTTTTTTGACTTTATTATTCAAGTGCTTTAGGGTAGGCAATATGTTTCTGCTTTTCAGTCTTCAGCAAAATCAAATACATTTGTTGGCTATCCGAATCTTGAGCATCCAAAATACAACTGACCATGTGAAAAATGTAGATTTTCGAGGTTCAATCGGCACACTTGAAGTCTAATTTGCTGAATAGAGTGAAAATGCAAATAGCAATCTGAATTTAGTTATGAATAAATAGTATTTTATTGGATTTGTATTCTAGTTTAAATAATGACATTTAACAGACATTTACATGTTGATGGTAATCGAGAATGCAAGTCGAATGAGGAACTGCAATCGTTTGAATTCAAAAGGCATATCGGTGGGGATAATGGGAATGCATGGGAAGAGCACATTTTCTCCAGTCGACTTTCCGTTAAGAATAGTTGCCTCGATTCTTGAGGCATGTTGGTTTTCTATTCTGATGCGCGTGATCAGGTAGCACATAAACAATGTCTCTAGATTCTTGCCACATGTTTATCTAGAGATTCTCAACAATTCGAAGTTCCTAAACTATCTGCTTGATTGCTCACTTGTCGTTCCTTGTTTGTTTGAGAAACTCGAATTTGCTTATTTTTACATCCTGCGCTGATAGATCTATTAAGTGACGGGCGTCTGAGAGGCATATTTTTTGACGACGCAATCAACACGCCATACGCTTTTATAAACACCGAAATATCGTTTGTCGATTTACTGAATTAATAGAAAAATTATTATTTAGCACTGGGAAATTTCTATTATATACAACTTTTCTTGATTGACATCGATAATAATTATTCTTTTTTGCATGTGTGAGATAAAGTCTGAAAAATATGATGAGAGATATGCTGAATGACAATATCTTGTGTAAATAACTATTCATTAACTAAAAGAAAAAATTAGAGCTTGCGCGAAATATTTTCAATTCTATTTCACTCACATTGATTGGCATCTATGATAATAATTTTATTTTGTTTAAGTGCGATTAACTTCGAATGAAATGTGCCGTTTGCAGTTTACTGTTTGTCTTTTGTCAATTGTTAATATTGAATAATAGCAAAGTATGAAACTATTTATTTGTAAATTTTATTGTGTTCAAAATAAATGCTAATAATTGTAGAATGCCTATACCATTCGAGCAAGTGCAGACAATGTGTTAATAAAGTGTTTTTCTGCAATCAGATACGGCAAAGCATAAAATACGAGCCGGCGTCCTGGCATAGGGGTCGCGCGTCTTCCCCCTGATCTGGGCGTCCCGGGTTCGAGTCCCGGTTTGGGCATGGTTGTTCTTCTGTTGTTCTATCTGTGAGATGTGTGAATGTGCCCTCCTGTAAAAAGGGGTTGTGCAAGCGAATGAGTGATGCGTGAGTGGCAAAGTCGTACTCTTGGCCCTAGTTGGCTCTGCTATAAAAAATAAGAGACGTTCCCCCTCAGGCTTAAATCGCTGTCTTCGGAACAGCGGGCTTGTCAGTGGCAAGTGCCATAAGAAACAACAACAACATAAAATACGAATAAACAAAAATTCATTTTTACATATTAGATTTATAGTATATCATTATACATGTCATCGAAGTTTTCTTCAAATTCGTTACCAGATGACGTACTGAATCAATTTTAAATAAATTAATTAATTAACTGAAAAATACACTTTGGAAATGAAATTATTATATATTTTATAAAGAATACAAAAATGCACAAAATCTCCAGAAACGTCTAGAAAATCCGTTCTTTATATACATTAAAATAATCAAGTGAAATAGCAGTACTTGTGATACGTGTTCGTGGAAAATGAATGGAATTCAGAAAATTGTTCATTTCATAAATTAACTAAATTTGAAACTAACTTTGCTAATACTAATAGTTAATAAAGTATAAACAATTCCTTTTTCAATAGATTACAACAGCAATGCGTTAGTTCACATACTGAGAACGGGAAAAAATCTCGACAATTTTCGCTTTTCAGTCCACATTTTCAGCTACATTAAATGGTTTAAATTTGGTTATATGCACTGACAATCGTGTATCACTCTCACTGAATCAAAATAAAGTAGCAACTCTTCGATCGGCGATACAGTAACCATCTTATATAATCCTGGAAAGCCCCTGAATTTTCTGTAAAAGAGTAGAAATTATGCAATATAAAGTTTCTAAATATATCTCCATCACAAATTCACCGAAAATATCGACAAAAAATAGAACTTTTTTTTTACAGGATTTCGTCTTATATATATATATATATATATATATATATATATAATACTTCTAATAAATGATTTATTAGAATTGAATGCTTTTCTTATTTGATTTAATTCTTTTCGTTATTAATTAATGTTTCATTATTCATTATAAATGGAAAATGAGCAATAAATGTTTTTCTTAATACCATATTTTTTTTCCAATCAACTGAAATTATATTAAATGTAAATTAATAAATTAGATTAAAAAATTTGCATCATGAATTAACAAATCATTTGGCTTACTATTTTTTAAATATAACGACATTAACACGCGATATTAGGTTATACATAATAATTATAACGATGCTAATTTATATACACACATATCAAACAGAAATAAATTATTTTTTTAAAAAAAATCTGCGTTACATTAGCTTAAATCAGGTCAAAATTAAAAAAAAAATATTTTTTTTTAAAATCCTGCAAGAAAAGTGCAATGACTTTTAATGGAATAAAAATGATAAGTTATTATAAGTACAAAAAAATTAAATTAGGAAAAAGAAAGGATATCTTAGTTTTATAAAAATCTCAAGTTTTGTTATACAAATAAGAAAAAAAAAACATTCCTAATATATAAAAAAAATTAGACTTTAAGCAAAAAATAACAGTTCTAAGATAATTATATTAATTTTAAATAATGAAGATTAGTTTTTTCGAAGAGAGTCAAACATCGATAAATATAAAAAACGTCCACGAACGAAAAATATCACAATCAAAATTTTTTTTTATCAAAGTCAGTTTTTCACAACTATTAAAAAATGTCGCATAACAAAATACATTTTTTAAGAAAACGAGCTCTTAGAAGTTTTTCTAAGAGCAAAATTCAGTTTTTAACCATCAATTACTTTTAAAAAATGAATAAAAATGCAAATATAAAAGCCTTTTTTAAATATTTTTCTTCATTTATTTATATTTTGAATAAATTATTTATGTTCCTAAAAATATCAAGGAAATTTATAGAATAAGAATATACGATTGGGATTTTACATTGATATGTCGTACGTATATTTTATTGAATGTGTATTTTATATGGCATATCTTTCTCAAATTTTATAAGAGTGCATGAACAAGGGGCAATAAAGAGCTGTTTTTATACTAATGATTTTAATAGCTTCAAAATTTAAATTATATGTACTTACCATATTAATATAACATTTCTTTAAATAATAACAATTTTATCAAATGTTTCATCTTTTTATAGCACATAAGTGCAAATTTGCCCATTCTAGTTAACATGATTCCTGAACTATCTATAGCCGTTTAGGAGCTAAACATTAGTTTATTCCTAACCGACTTTAGTTATTGAATGATTTTTTCCACATTTTCATCCTGTAATTTGTTTAAATAGATATATTTCTTGCATTTCGTTTTTGGGTTCAACATTTTGAAAGATATACCATGACAACCAAACCTATTTAACCTATTTTTTATAGCAACTATTAAAAAGCTTTTAGGGTATCGAAGGTTGAAGGGACATTACAGAATATCAGATAAGTCTTAAGAGTTTCAGATTCCGAAAAAAAAGGAACAAGCCTGAACAATGGTTTTCTTTCCCTTGGATCTTAAAATTCTGTTTAACTACATTATTACATCTTGCACAGTTTGACAGACGACTCTAGGTGTGGCCTCATAATGAGAAAATCTTAATGAGTACTGCTATAATTATGTTTCCAAATCTTCGACATTTTATCTTACATATTCACTTAATTTGCACAAAGACTTTCCTACCGTCTTTATACTCGCATATATTTTAATATTTTAAGAAAGAACTTATAATAAAAGGCATGAATTTCAATAAATGCCAATTTAAAACTACATTGCCATTTATTATTGAGCTACTACTTTTGCATTTTTATTGTAGTTGGCATAAACTATATTGACATTTTTTATTTTGAACTATAGTTCTGATTTTTCTCAATTGTGTGCCATTTAAGTTAAGCAATTGTCTCTTCTCCCCTTGAATTTTAGAAAGAAGATGAAATAATATTTTTTTTAATTAAAGTACGCTCAACATTTTCTCTTTATAAACTCCAATTTCCCACAGAAGATATAATCTCAAAAATTAAAAGGCCTTTGTTCATATTAACTTTATAATTATTTTATTGATTTTTTTTAAATGTATCAAGTAATTGTTCCAATTAGTTCTAAGCAACAATAAATCATGGCATGAAGGAAACACTTTCTAATTAAAAATCATTTTAAAGAAAACAACAGACGAAAACTGCTTTTAACTAAAATGCGTTTCGTTAGTAAAATGATTATTTATGTTCATGTTCATTATATGATCTTCATCTTTTCTTTCACGGTGGTAAAATCATGTAAAAGAGAGAAAAAAAAAGAATTTCCCTAAAAACCTATTTCAAATGTAGCTCAACGGAAATAATTATTTTTATAATTTGTGACTATTAATCTATACTTAATTATGCTTAGTTAGCACTGTCAAATTACCCCAACTTAATTTCAATGTTTGTTTAAAGTAATAAAAATATTTTATGTATTTCAATGGCGGAAGAATTCTTTTATCGTTAATTTTTTCTTCGATACACAAATAATATAATTCTCTAGGGTAATAAAAATCTCTCATTGGCTAAGTGAAGTAATGGAATATCTGTTTTTAATGCTATTATTTTCAATTTTCTGTTTTGTTCCTATCTAGTGCAATAAATTGCTTCAGATATTTACTTGAAAATTTTAGATAAACATTTAATTTAGATATTTTATTTTTCACTGATTAAATTCAAAAGTTAAATACAACATTAATACTTAAATTTTTTAATATACATGCAGATTACACTCTATTTACTTTTTATAAGTAATGTGGAAATTATATGAGAAAAAAAAGCCAAGAGATAATTTTTTATTTTTTTCAATTGGTAATTATTTTCAGTCCGAATAATTTTTAATATATCATCTTGCATATCAATATATACTAGGTAATATATTAAAAATTATTAAATTACATAAAAAGATAAGTTAGAAGGAATAAACATATTAGAAAAGATAGAAAATGGATAGTATTGATGAATTGATGCTATTAGTAAACACATTTATAAGGAAACAAATCGACAACTATTTACGTTAAATAAAGAGGAAAATAAAATGTTGTGTATAAAGTTTAATATTGTTTAGTTAAAAGTCTTAATGATATTAATTATATCCAAATCAGAATTTTAAAAAGTATTCTTCACAGTACAAGTTAATGTAATTATTCCTTTGAATATCACTTTCATAGTACACTTTAATTTTAATAAAACATTAAAAAATCAAAGTAGAGTTTTAAAAATATTATTATTTTTCTGTTATTCATAAAGAATATTTTTTCATACTCATTATAATTAGAATATTACGAATATGATATTCTTAAATTAATTTTATCATATTGTTTTTACTATCCATCTAATTATAGATAAGTTTTAAATAAAGGAAAATGTTATTTTTTTTATACTAACTCTCTACAATCTCTAAAATCATTTTATTTTCATTCTCATACTTATCCTTTGGCTTTAAAAGTTCCCCGATTTTTTTAATAAGCTGATTTCTCGTTATTTTTTAAATTTTCTTCTACTGGGTACGATCTCACGAAGGAATTCTAGGCAATGAGGCTGCAGAGAAAGCTGCCTAATTGTTTTTTTTTTATTTCAAGAACTGTTTCTATCCTTGCGAGAGACTGAAAGAAGTACATAAAAATGCTTCTTCATTCAAATGGTAGATAGAGTGGGATATTGAAAGTACCAAAAAACTTCATGCTCTTGCACAACCTTGATTTTCTTTAATGAACAGAAAAGAAAATACTTTATATTAACTCGCTTAAATATCGGGCATACCCTAAGTAAACAACTACCATTGTGTGGAAATGTGCAATGTGACTGTCAAATGTTTGTTCAACACATATTGTCAGGAATTCCACATTTCAAAACCCAACTTTCGCAATTTTTTCAAAAGCTTAGCATCCCATTATATTTCTTACTTGACAAGACACCTGATATACAGATTTTTGCTTCTATAAAGTCTTTCTCTTGTGTCCGAAAATATCCAAACAAATCAAACGATGCAAATATGCATAAATGAAAAACTACTCACGTCTAATAAAGGATTAAAATTGGTGAATTTATATAAGAAATTGTAATTTTCAATTGCATGTTTTCAATAAAAAATTATAGTAATAACTCTTCAATATTCATTAAGCATCATGTATTTTAGTCATATCTATTAGCTTGATTAACTTTCATCGTATTTTTAGTTATGAATCTGTAATAAACTGAAAGTATTAAGTAATTCAAAATACTAAATTCACTTATTAATTACTTTACATCATATATTATTATAAAAATTAAAATGATAATTAAATTTCCAAATAAGATGTGTCTACCAATTATAAAATTAAGCAAATTCGCTGGTTAAGGGATAAAAGATAACTTCTAACCAAAATCAACAGTGTTTTAGTGGCATAAAAACCCAAAGAATGTTAAAAAATTAATGCTACAAAAGACCATTAATTTCGAATAATCCTATCAGAGAACAGGTGTTTGATGATTGTCATACAACAACCAGAATTATTAGTGCACACGCTTTTATATAGGATGCGTCCTAATTGATATGAATAGTTCAGCACGAAAAAATATGTTCTCCCCGTGTAGTTATTAATCATTATTAACATTTGATTATTATCATAATTAACATTTTGATTAAAAACTAAGCCTATGACATTTTAAAATTAATCAATATCAATTGAAATGTGAACAATTTGAACACCACTGACTTAAACAAAAATAATATACATTACCAGACAGATAGATTGAGCATTCGACAAGTATATTAACAAGTAATTTGTAATTGTAAGAAATAACTGAAAATATTTGATAAAGAATCATAATTAGAAATATTCTTTAACAAGTGAGATTTCTTTGAGTATGTAGAATTAATTTAAAGTCCCCCAAAAGTTAAGTTTCAATGTTCAGTTAAAAGAATGTAATAAGTAATAAAATACGCATTTTAAATCTATATGAGGTATTTTCTTGAATTATATTTCAAAATAATTTAAATCAGTGAAGAGAAATTTTTCACAGGACCACATTTTATATCATTCTGTAGAGGTTGTTATTTATAATGATAAAAATGTTGCCGACATTATACCGACCTGCAGCCTTTTTTACTGAAGCAAAAAGCGTTAAAGGTGGAACAAGAATTGAATATTACAGAAATGGAGGTCTGAGTTGCCAAAAAATGTCAGTACTAAGCCTTTGCAGTATAATCATCATATAAAGACGTTGTAAACTTAAGGAATTCTTATAATTTCTAATAAATCCCCATGGCACATCAGAAATGCCTTCCTTACTATAGACATCTATTTTTAGTTTATTGAATTGAATGGAAGGAATATAAAACATAGCCGGATCAACATTTAGAATAGCCCATGTGTTCAGTGAATTTACTGAGTCATTCTCATAATATATTTGCAAAATGAGACAATAATGTTTTAATTTGTTTGGAAAACGAATACAAAATTACCGGTAAACGTCCTCTCGCTGATGTGGCATGGATGTTTAGAGATGGGAGTGCCAGTTCAGGCTTCATCATCTCGTCCTTTGACCGTGGTTCAAAATTACGTGGTCCGTCCCAAAATAGTCCTAATTTTGTTTTATAACGGAACGTTAATGAAACTAAACTAAACTAAACCGAAATTATCGTTCGACTTTATGCCCATCATTCAAAATGACTCCAAACCACGCGAATGGAACGAGGACATTCCAAATCATCCCAGTTCTTACTTATACATGTATATACCATTTAGTAACATTGCTTACAAGTTAGATTCCCATCTATCAAGTGGACGCCTTCTTAGAATGTATTGCTCCACCTCACCCCAGCCCCACTTTTAAGCACTCCAAGCCCTCCCCTTCCAATCTATATTCAGTGAAGCCAAATGAATCTCCCTCCCACTCTGCTCATTCAGTTCATTTGGATTGAGAGGAAATTAGCTCGGAATCAATATCCACCCACACTTCTAATCAATAGCATGATTCATTTTCGCTTTGGCGATACATTTTGGATTGTCACTACACTCTTGGCGTTATGTAAAGTGATCAAGTGAGTGCTAATGATTTTTAGGTCTAATGATTTACAAATATGTTTTAGATATTGTAAATTATATCTTTTAAAGCTTTTATCGAATAGATAAAAGCTTTAGTCAACGCTTATATCAACCTAATTCATTTGAAAATTTCAAACATTATCCACTATCATTAGCTGATTAGTTGCCAAATAAACGTTAATATATGATTTTTAGCAAAACTATCTGGCTTCTAAATGGCTTTATGACTCTAAACTGAGTATAAATTGTTAGAAAATAGCTCTTTAAAATTATCATTAATATCTTGAATGAATTAGTGTTGCATTTTTTTTTCTCAGAGGAAATTGAATAATTTTGATATGATGTACTCAACAAAATTATCTTCGCGGAAGAATAATTATTTGTTTCGTTTATTTTCTAATTTTGCGAATCATCAGTGCTGAGGTGGCCTAGTGGTAAGATATCGTCTCCGAAATCGGAGGATTGCAGGTTCGAGACCCGATTACATCGAAGAACCGACGCGTAAGCAGGTCTGGCGGGTGTTAAATCTGTCGGGGCCAAACGCTTTTCCGTTGGTGTGGTGTGGAAGTTTGGAGAGGTGGATGCCAGCTCAGGTGCCGTCTTTATAATCTGACCGTGGCTCAAAATTATGAGGCTAATCCTAAAATAACCCCAGTGTTGGTTTAAAATGGTCAGTTAATGTAACTAAGCAACAAACTTTGCTCAATTTTATAACATTTACTTTGATTAAAAGAATATTTCTATTTCAAATAGATGAACTACATTTTTTGTGGTAGGCTGCATACAAGTACTAATGGTTGTGCCAAACAATTTTAGTTGGGCACAAATATATCTAGACTCAAAAAATAAATTGGATAATACTTTTTGACTAATAATTTCCGAATGTATTTATCTATCTGTATGCAATAATATTTGCAATCTGTATGTATATAATATTGTAATCTGCAATATCTATCTTTATGCAATAATATTTGCAATCTGTATATATATAATATTGTAATCTGCAATATCTATCTGTATGCAATAATATTTGCAATCTGTATGTATATAATATTGTAATCTGCAATATCTATCTGTATGCAATAATATTTGCAATCTGTATGTATATAATATTGTAATCTGCAATATCTATCTGTATCTATCTGTATTGTAATCTGTAATATCTATCCGTATCTATCTGTATTATAATCTGTAATATCTATCCGTATCTATCTGTATTGTAATCTGTAATATCTATCCGTATCTATCTGTATTGTAATCTGTAATATCTATCTGTATCCATCTGTATTGTAATCTGTAATATCTATCTGTATCTATCTGTATTGTAATCTGTAATATCTATCTGTATCTATCTGTATTGTAATCTGTAATATCTATCTGTAATCTGTATGTGTATAATATTTTTAAAAGATAAGCATATGCTTACTCAGACATTCCATTCCTTTTCAAGTGTCATACATTATTATTAAAATCTGATGATGTTTTTTTTATAAATATGATCATTATTTAAAGCAATGATAATATATAATAAATACATTTTCTGTGAATAAAATGCATTTTGTTTCAAATGTAATTTTATAAACAAATAATGTAAAGTCTATTTTTTTTAATTTATTCAAATCAATTTAAATACTGAGTCATGTATGTAACTTGTTTTATTTGATAAACTTTAGAAACTCTAGGTGACACTTCAATTTAAATCAACAATCAAATTAAGATATCTCAATTCCTAAAACAAATATTTCCCTTTTAACAAATGATGTTTTTTCAAAATGTAAACAAGGAAATACTGATAGCTGATTATGTATACTTATATGCATTAAGAAAAATTAACGCACCTAAATAGGCATTAATTTTAATTAATACACAATAATGCCACTAAGTTAATTTAGTTTCAATATAAATTTCCTTAATGTACGTGAGATATTATTAACACAAAAGTCTTTTGTTAAATGGTTTTCCAATTGTAAAACCTGAAGAGAAAAAAATAGGGTTGGAAAAAAATTTTTTTAGCCAATACAGCCTCTAGAAATAAATTTTTTTCGAAGAATATAATTTCATGAATCAATGACACTAATGTTGTGATATCACTAGGTTTTATGTAAATAATTTACAACTAGAATTATGAAATTAAAAATGCATGAATTAATTTTTCTAACACCTCCAATATTTTTGAATTTTTATTTATCAAGACTTATTTAAATTAGAATAATAAAAACTAGAATTAATCTTTTTTTCTTTTCACTTTTTGATTTTTATTAATATATATATATATGTTATGAAAATTTGAATTAATTTTATTTCAAATTCATTAAGATGGAATGATGTTGGCATTGTAAAATTCCTACAATAAATTACTCAATTAAATAATAAATAGGTTCTTAAAATGCGAAAAAAGTATATAGTTATCTAGAACACACAGCTGTGTAAAATTTTTAAAAAGTATGCCATCAAGGCAGGAGAAAATTTACGTGTCAAAGGTTCCATATTCGCAAGTATGTAAAAATTTAAAATAAAGTTCATAAAATTAATATTCATATAGAAATTTTACATTTTATTATTCTACTTCTAGGTATAACTGAAAAGATTTGTCTCTACATACATGACCTATAGTCTCTATAAAACGCATTTATTCATGTTTCATCAATTAAAAATATTATCAGAATGATATTTTCTTGTTTACTAGTATGAAAGAATAATTTGCATCGAGATGGCAATTTGGTTAATATAACCCAACTTCATTGTTTTAACAATCTAATTGTTAAAAGTAACTATCCATAAAAATTCGTATTAAAATTTTGCATTCGTGAATTTATAGTTTAATTTTAATAGCTTCGTTTCGGATTGTATAAAAATTATGATTCTCAACAAGAGTTTGATTTGATTTAACCTTTTTATTAACAA
The DNA here is from genome assembly GCF_947563725.1 of Argiope bruennichi. NCBI lineage: Eukaryota > Metazoa > Arthropoda > Arachnida > Araneae > Araneidae > Argiope > Argiope bruennichi. The sequence goes on from NC_079154.1 coordinate 118,790,399, forward strand.
CTTTCTTTTTTCATCAATTATATCACTTCCAATGGCCAAATTATAGCAATAAATTTGTCTAGTAGCGCTCATTTTATCTTTCGAAAGGAAACGTAAATTATAATATGTTTATGAAAATAGTATTTTTGCAGTTAGTCTAGCATTCGTATTGTGTCTGTTGCCCGAATCTATACATTGGACGTCTTTTTTCCGACCAATTGAAAAGAAAATTTGACTAGGAACTACAATTGTAGTCATGATATCACATTCCGAATTTCATTGATTTAAGCCATCACGTTTTTGAGCTACTGCGATCATGTGCATGCGAAAACACAGACTGATAGAAATCTGTCTTTGACAGGCTTGCAAAATTTTATAAAAATTGACATTTTAGATATTTTTTTCGGATATTTTTACTATTATTTATATAACTCTTCAAGGTTTGCAGTTTTCAGTTGAATTATATTCAATGCAGAGAAAGATAAAACATGTAGACATTCTCCGAATGGATTTTCTTCAAACATTTGTCGGAAATCTACTTATTTGGTCCATGCATGCTCATGCAAGTCCATGTACCAAAATTTATCAAAGAATTTTCAATTATCTTGATCATATAAAGATAGCTATAATACCAAGAATGTGTTTTGCAAACTCATACAGATCTAAAAAATAGATATTCGTCTAAATCTCGAGTTCAAATTCTTTTGAGGAGTACGAACTATCATACACTTCTTATAAAAAAAATGAAGAAGAAAAAAAAAGATATTTTTATGATTATAATAGATTAAATGTAAGCTTCTTTTCTTTATGCTTCTCCGCAAGAAAATTCCAAACAGCGCGAAACACAATTCAAGCAAACCGTCAGGATTTTCTGAAGCCACGCAAATCTTAAACAATATACCCTCCGAAGATCGGGAAAAAATCGTAAGCATCCGCATTCATGGCACATAAACTGGCGTTTAGAGACTTGAAGAGTCAAAGTTGATATTACTTTATTCGTTGATAAATCTTTTTGATGAGTATTCTTTTCCTTTCTTTATCTTTGCTCTTATCATTGGATGCATTCATGAGAATGATAAGTGAAATAGGCTTTCTTAACACAATGCAATAAAAAAAAGGCTTCCCTGTGTTTCTGATCAAACTGAGGGCAAATCTTAGTCTTGTAAGAATCTAGTCTACTGCTTTTTTCTTCCTTGAAGGTTTTATATATCTGAGATATGAGAGTGTTCAAATCTTTCTCGCTTTTCAGGATAATTCCAATATTCTTGTCGTACAAATAGAGTTGGAATTTGGAATAGATACAAATAGAGCTGTTTTTTCAATTATCCTCTCCATAAGAAATATGTGAAGTACCAATTCATAAATTTTGGATAACTAAAAACTTTATTATATTTTCCTATAAAATATAATAAATTTCTTCAAATATGTGCAATGTATTTTTCTAATACAAGATTATTTATGAAAACTGATGACCATAGTCAAATTTTGGTATTCGTATATAATAAAAAAGTTTTGGATTATGTCAAAGAAAAAGATAGACATTTTTCATCATTTAATCATATTATTTTTTTTTTCATTATTCGAAGAAAGATAAAAGACAAAGATATTATGATTTTTAAGAGAAAAGGAATAAATAATTATCAATGGAAAATTTAAAGAATAATTTAGTAATGTTATTGTCAAAAAAAAAATGAAATTGTTAAAGATTACGTGTTGTCGGCATTTATTCCTCTTTTATTGTTTTTATCTGATTTTCTATTTTTATTAAGATTCAAAATTATTATTAAAAAGCATAAATCGAGAAATTTATAATAATACATCTCTTTTTCAGGTTAAGAAAGTTATATTTAACTTTAAGTGTATACTATCATTTTATATATTCCCTACTAATTATTATTCTAACGAATAAGAAAACTCAATAAATTTTATGTAAATGTTAACAAATTCGTTTAAAAATTAAGTAAGCATTTTGAAATATGTTATTAAAATATAAAATTTTATGCGAGAATTATTATATTAAAATTAATACGAGAAAGCAGTTAACCCATTAAGAGTAATATTAAACTTTCACTACCCATCTAAGTTTAAAAAAATCATCTCGAAAATGAAAATTAAAGGCATTCATGTTCTTATAATTTCCGCCAGATATTTATATGAAAAGAACCTTTAATATTTTGAGAAATAATATTAACTGAAAGTTAATCTTCTGAAAGGAAACATGATTGACGGATAATTGCAATGGAATGCAAACATTTTAGCTTCATAAGCAACCGGTATTAACTGCCGTAATTATTTGGTTAACAGATAAATAAAAAAAAATATTTGTTTTCGTGAAAATTTTGAACGAAATTCCAGTGTCCTTATCGTGTGATTTATTATTGTATTATTTGATATGTCCATACATAAATAAAACGTATATAGGAATTTGAATGCTCGATAAAGCAACATAAAGAATTTTAAAGAAAAAAACTATGGATTCAAAGATTTATATATGGGATCATATTATTAGCACATAATCCAATTTTTCCGTGATATGCATTTGTTTTTGTTTAAAACATCAGACGCACGAACAATAGATCTTCTCTCACGGCAAAGAAGTAAACTCCCATTTTTTTTAAAAAGTATGAACGCTCACTTTTGTGAAAAGTTGAATAATAGATAAATCTTATCTCAATAATAATGCCAAATACAGATATTTCTTCAAATAATGTGAGAAACGTTAAATGGAAGATATTCTTTGATCTGTTTTTTCTACTTACAACTTTGGAATTTACGCGTGTGGCGTATACAAAAGGGGAATTTTTGTCTATAATTTCTCTTTTATACCATTATGGCTTGAAATATATGTTTTGCAGTCTTTCAAATCTCTTAAAGTGTGAAATAGTTTAATCGCAAAGCAATAAATCTTGGATTCTCCATAGACACTCAAAAGCTGTATGAATAATCCAAAACCTAAACTTCCAGCTGGAGAGCATAGTTAAGAAAATACTAAATAATGGAAATGCGTAGCGATTGCTTCTGCCTTTTTTGAAAAACAATACTATTAAATATCCTTTTAAATTATTTGACAGAGTCTGTTTCAAATAAAGCAGAAATAAAAGAAAAATTAAAATAAAAACATAGCACATATATCTCAGCATTTTCTTCCAAACACATTATTTAAAAACTTGAGAAAGAATCATTCAAAAGAATGCATTTAAAAAATTTGATTAAATTTATAAACAAAAGCGTTGAATATTACAAAAAACCGCAAATAATTTTCAAAAGTAGAATTAGTTATCAAAGAAGTTCTCAAAGTCAAAAATATATAATAAAGGTTAAGCTTATGATATAAATAATGTCATAAAAACTATTATTATGATTTATTGAAAATTACGCAATGAAAAAAAAATATTTAACTATTTTCTTTTTGTTAAAAGACACATAATGAACGTTCAGTGCAGATGATTTTTCTGGATAACTATTAAACAAAATATGGGTGTTATTATTCAGCTACAGTAGCATAAGAAGGAAACGTTAGGAAATAGATACTTTGTCTAATATATTTGAGGGCTTTTTTTTCCATTTCATACATTTCAATAAAATTTTTGGGAAACGAGTTCGTTCAACGAAAATAAATATATTGCGTCATTTGTATTATAAAATCTTTTCTCGATGATGAGATATAATGAAGAGCAAAGTTATTTAAAATATGCACTCATGGTCAAAATTAAGGTAACAAAATTATTTTTCAAATTAATTCTAAATAGCTACCAGTAAAATTTAAACAAATTATATTTTGTATATTGTGAAGGACCGGTAACACGATATTAACCTTTGTTGTGGAAAAAAATGTTGTTTAGCATTCGTTTTTGAGGAACTACTGAAATTAGACCGTTTAGGCATCTGGAATGTTTGCCTGCAATTTTGTGAATATTGCATTAAAACAAAAATTCAACCTGTTTCCAATGAGAATGAGTTCTCATAATAGTTTAGACGATTCCTTGAGATGGAGAGCCGTTGGCAATCTTAGGCGGAGGTGGCTTGATGGTTACAAGTGGCACTGAAAATGGTATTCAGGTTGTGGAATCAATTCCAAACAAGTGGTACTGTAACCAGGAAAGCCAGCCAAGGCTGTTACAGAGCAACGACGGCATAGGCTGACAACGGCTCCTCAACTTGCTCGTGACCTTGCTGCTGCGTCTGGAATAAGAATTTCCAGACAAACACTATACAGACGTCTAGCAGAGAGGGCCCTTTATGCCCGGCGACCAGTTAAGTGCGTTCCTTTCACTGTATCCAACAAAAAAGCCCGGTTGTTCTGGTGCTGAAGACATCAGTCTTGGGTACAGCAAGAATGGGGGCGTGTTTCTTTCAGTGATGAGTCGAGATTTACCACACAGAGTGACACTTGTCGAATCTTCATCTGGAAAGAGCGAGGAGCTTGCAATCATCCCTCCTACATAAAAGAAATCGCCAGATTTGATGGCAGAGGAATCCTTGTCTGGGATGGCATGTTGGGCAGTTGCACACCACTGTACGTCTTCGATGCGGGTACTGTCAATGCACATCGCTATAGGGTTGAGATCCTTGAAGTCTATGTGAGGTTGTTCACATGTTCACAGACTTCATGTTTATGGACGATAACACGCATCCACACAGAGCCCAGATCGTTGATGATTTTCTTGAGGAAGAGGATATTCGACGTACGGACTGGCAATCGAGGTCTCCGAATCCCAATCCTATTGAACATGTTTAGTATGGTCTCGGAAGAGCCATTGCATAGCGTAACCCCCCTCTTAATACCCTCCAAGAGTTAAAAGCCGCGCTTTTGAAGAATGGGCTTTGTTACTCCAGGTATTTATTGACACCCTCATAAACAGTATGGAAGCTCGTTGTGAAGCCTTTATAGCAGTGCACGGTGGTCATTCTTAATATTAGACAGGCTTTCCTCGAGATAAATGCTTTATCTCTGATTCATAATGAAACACTTTTTGATATAACCTGTTTCTTCCCATTTCCCAATTAAATTCTTTTCCATGTTGTTATGTGTCTGTGTTCTTTCTTCCATTGTAGTGTAACTCTGTGCCAAATTTCGTGGCAGCACAGTGAGTAGTTTTTCATTTTTCGCAGATTTTATGTTTGAGACCTTAATTTTGGACATGAGTGTACGTGTTTGTTCAATTCCATTCAATCTTAACCCTTCATTGGGGAGGTGCGGTTAACGAGCATTTTTTTAACACTCAAATGAAATTTTCTAATGAAAGTATTGGTATGAAAATCAGTTAAGATATCCTATAGATTTTTCCTTGATATATAACTATGCTTTAGAAATTGTTCAAAATATATTATCATTGAAAAATGTAATTGCATTTGAACATACATTTTCTTCTCAAATTACATGTTACAGGGAATGATATTCTTGAAAAAATATATTACTTTCTACTTTTTAAATCAAATTTATTTTTCTAATTTGTTAAACGTTATATGGAAAACAATGTTATAAAAACTTCCAGCAACTATATGAAAAATGACGATGGGGAAAATTGTACCTTTTTTCTAACGGCATAGTTTTGCGCAGAAGTTTTGAACATTCGTACTACGTTTTTCGAGGGCATTTTAAACACGTAGGTTAATACTAGCATTAACATCAGCCTGTAAATTATGTAGATATTTCTCTTGGTATATCAAAATATTTTAGAATACATTATATTTTTCAAACTACATTATCACTAGAAAAATCAATTACATTTGAACATACGTATTAGAATCAGTAGAATGCGAAGTTTCATCGAAAATATCTTCTGTACTATTATCCTCAAAATTTAAATCGGCTGCAATTAAAAGTGTCTGATCCTAAGCTTCATAACGAGGATCAGTAGGATGGATGGTATTTCTAGGACCAAGTCTGCTAAGGATATAATATTGGAGCACTAAAAGGGAGGTGTGGTCTCACAGACGCAGCGCAAAGAAATAGCAAAAATATTTAAAAAAGCATCAGCTGAAACCGGATGAAAAAGGGCACGTATAATGAAGATCACGAAACAGGAAGATACAGGGTCAGTCTATTCGATTGATCTAAAAATAGAATAGGGGTGACTAAAAGTCCATCCTTAACGGTCTGACAAACTGCAACTCCCACAGGGTTAACCACACGTATTTAACGGTATGGTTAAATACGTACAATTTTCATTAAAATTGGTGTTTCCCCACAATTAACAAAGAATCCTCAAAATCTAAATCCTATCAACATTCGATACTGTAAAGTTTTTGGTGAAAATACGAAAGAAAGTAAAAAAATTTTACCTAAAACATTTTGAGAAAGAACTATTTCATACTTATGTTTTAAAACAAATTCAAAATAATTTATCCCCTTCAGGACCGGCGAAAGGAGAAAGAAGCATCCCCCCAGGCCCGCGCGCTCCGAAAGTGTAGGCACCCACAGGCCCGGGCAATTTTTCTCGCTAAGTCTAATTTTAATTAAAAATTCGTATAAAATAAAAACTGCAAATAAATACGCTGAAATTTATAGTTTATTTTGATTGATATTATCTGAATATACTGTAATAAAATTGTGGCGGTAATTGAAAAAACAGATGCGAAATTTAAAGTAAATGAAATAAAATAACGAAACATTTTTATTAGAGTAATATTTTAATAAATGAAGTTATGCATAATATATACTTTCAGAAAATGGCGTACATTTGCTTACTAATATTCAAAACATGGGAAATTGAATGTAAAAAAAATTGTATCTAAAACGTTTGAAGTTTATGATACATTTTAAAACATATTTCGGGACAAAGCCCTACGTTGAAAGTTTGGCATTTACAATGAGATAACTTCTGTTTTTAATCATTTAAAGAACTATTAGATTCATTCATCAATTTAGAAATCTCATTCTCACTTAAATATTTTGCTCTTTTTGCCATAGTGACTAAAATAAAACTGACCCAAAATATATCAAATAAAAAAAAACTACCTAGCAAATTCCAAATGCAAACGATAAATCCACATAAACGAATAAGTAAGCTTTTATTCATCTTAGCCAAAATATAAATGTAAACCCAGAGAGCAGACAGTCATAATCCTTTAAATGCCTAATCATCTCGAGAGAACCTAAAAAGTGTAAATGTTTATGTTTAAATCCACGATCATATTAAGAAAAACTCGGAATTAAATGAGCATATTGAAGGTTAAGGTTCTGTGAGACATTATTCGAAATTATAACGGACTTCAACCGTCGTCTAGTGCTAAAAATTTAAATAAAACGTTCCAAATTGAAATCACGTATACGCGATCATGTGCTCCTGAAGTGGGAAAGTCTAATCACATATAGGATATCGCAGGCCTTGAAGGGAGATTTGTGTGATTACGGTCCTCAACGGGTTAAACAAAAGATATTTTACACTTTTGATTTCACAGTAATTCCGTTACAGTATTTACCAAATGCTGCTTGGATTATTTATACAGTTAAAATCAAAAAGTTTCTTCGGTTCTTAGAATGAATCTTTATAAACTAAATTAATGAAGTTCTTTAAATTTAACTTTTTTCCTTTTCAAAGTATTGCTGTACTTCATTCGCATCCTCCCTCTAAAATGAGCGCAGAAAACGAGCAAATTGCACTGAGATTCACTTTTAGCCTGGGAACAAGTAAAAATAAACTGAAGATCTTGAGTTTCATAAATACTCAACAGTGATAATACTATTGTTTGCAGATGAATTATTAAAAATTAGGGATTCATGTGTAGAAGTATTTTAATGTGGAATAAAAACTCACTTTCTGTTCATTCTTTTAAAGCGTTTCTTGCTGAAAATGTTCTTGCAAGTGGTAAAAATATTCTAAATCATGTTCCCTCACTTTTAGTTTATCAGTCTGAAGGGATTCGCGATAATTAAAATCTTTGGAATCTAAAATCATTCTAACTAAATCGCATTCACTTTTTTCCTTCACCAATATATGCAGGGTCTTTTTTTTTTTTCAAGTGTGCATTTCGCGAACTCAGGAGCCATTCAAACGTATACTTTTTTCACTGCATATTCTTTGACTGAGTCAATATCGTAAAATACTCAGAGGTTATTTCATATGAGGTAAATTTTATTTGGAGACAGATTGCAATAATATGTAGCTGTTCCCTTGCTGACATCTCTAAATTTGAGCAAAATTTATTCAACAATCTTATATGTACATGATGAAGACGAGTTGAACTTGGGGACAGTCCATGAACGTATTTTTATATATATTTTTATTAATGGCAAAGGAACTCTCTATTTAACTATTTCGGACGTGTGAATTTGCAACTGAAATATGGATGTCATAATTTCTGTGAACAATTAAAATTCTTAATCAACCTACTTTGCTTAAACACTTCATTTTCCCTACAGACACACAATTAAAACACGGGAAATTTCCACGCAGTGGACAAGAAAAAATATAGACCTACATTAATATACTATTAAAAAGAAGTATAACGAACTCCTTTAACGGATTTCTCTATCGTCTTTCATCACTATCATGTATCGCTGATAAATGTTGATTAAATAACTTAATATACATATATTTCACACAGATTGCTAGTTTTTCTATAATATCGCAAAATGCAACAAACGACAGTCCCAACCATAGTGCGCACTCGCTTCCAATATAGCTCATAAGTTTTGTAGTTTCATATTTAGGATGCTGATGATATGTATAACTTTCGAAGCTTGAATAAAACACGTTGAGCAATAGAATCTTACTTTTGCTCACATTTTTTACAAGAGGATTACGAGAGAACGCTTCAGAAGACAAAAGCGATTTTGATATTTTTCTTTTATTATAGACAGATATACATGGTAAAGGACAGTCACAGGTTAATTTAGTTAGAGACAAATCATTCAAAACATCACTCAAGCAGCAGACTTCTGTATAGTTTGTCAGACTGCATGATTTAAAGGTAGACTTTATTGATGAAGTGGGATCAATGCAGTTGCATCTTGCAAAATTATGTCGCTGGATGCAAGACCGAATGCAAAATCTTTTACTTCTAGTAAAATCTTTTTCGTTTCGTTTATAGTGTATGCAACGATCTTTGTATGGGTACTCAAGTCTGTGCATTACAGTTTGCTTTAACGCTATTAATACTTCAAAACCCGGACTAAGTGTAAATCCCTCATCTTCCGGGTTTGGATCTTCATTGGGATCGTGAATCATTATTTTCGCTCCAACTGTTTCTCCTGTTAACAAATAGCATGCGGAATCCAAATTTAATGTCAAGGCTAAACCACTACCTACACCAAATTTTGAAGCTTCTATTATCCGACCATTCTGAATTTTATTATATGTTATACAGCTACCATAACGAAAGTCAGCGAAATGACTTAAATGATTTTGAGAGCAATTTTTTCCATTGAAAGAACATGATATCAGAAATCCGAAGGGACTGCGATCGTTTTCTATTCGTTCTGTCTCATTCATTTTGTAATACTTCTCTAAAAGTTCTAGTGCTCGTGTGTTACGTCCATTTCCGGTGCTCCATCTGTTTTGATCTTTCATACAATGTTTGAATGATGCAGCTGAAGAAAACACGAGAGGAGTTTCCAAACCTTCCTGGCTGCATAAGTCCTCTTTTCTAATCCTGTTCATATTGCAAACGCTTACGGCAGGAAATTCTAGTTTCCGTTTCTGATCGATATGGAAGCTTGTGACAATGTTATATTGTTGGTAAAGAGCGAGGAGATTCTGAATTTTGAAAAAACAAACAGATAAGCATGTCAAAAATGCCAAAAACCAAAAAAATTTTACAAACCACGTACGGCCATGAAGTATTCGTGACACAGAATAAATAGAAGAACGGACTCTCATCTTTTTTATTTCCATACAAAAATCAAAATGCAAATGGAGCAATTTTTATTTTAGCATTGCATACAATTCATATTAATTTTCATTGTGAATTTTTCTCTTCAAAAATAGCAGTTTAAAAATGAAAAACAGGATCTTATTCATTCAGTATGCCAGCGAGATTCCTTTTAGCTAATGCAAAGTGCTGCTGATAGAAAGCAAAAACGAATAAATGCTAAAGAAACCGAAAACAAATGAATTTCATTGATTATAGATTGTAATAAATCATTATATATCAATGAAAAAGAAAGGAAACTCTCATTCGACTACTAAAAATCAATATGCTTTTCTTCATTGTATGAAATATTTGCATTAATTGTTTATATTTCAAGATTTTGAAAATATCATTCAATTTAAACATGATTGATCTGGAAAAGAAACATTAATTTTTTAAGAAATATACTAAGGAGAACGTATTTAGTCATAAGAATCTAATTAATTCGTGACCTGCGTGCAAGAAATTTTAAATTGAAAATTATATTTTAAGGGTCCAGCTAAATTTGATAATGTTTATCTAGAAAATAGGTCATTAAATTCATTTAAATAAGATGGCTAGTAAACATACACCCATTTAAGATGTTCTGAGCAGTTTTAATACAGTTGGTGACATTGTACGTCAATATAATGTCGTATTAATTTCGAATCTGTTTGTTTTTCAAACGGGAAGTATTGATTTCTTTTGAAAGTAATTTCTGTCTTTTTTATTAATATAAAACGGGAAAGACTTTCTCTACCAACAGTACATGCGTTTTCTTTCTGATGAAAATAATAAAAAATTCATTTCGTAAATATTATTTTTTTTTAAGTTATATTATATAAATTATTTTTTAAACAATTATTTCAATTTTTTGGTTATCAGTAAAATATTTCATTTTTTCATGGTACTACTTACCGTATTTTAGCTTCGTATCTTCATTCTAATTTCTTTAGCTGTTTTCGGAAAAGTTTTGATCTATGCTTAAATACATCCCTACACTCAGCTATTGATCTAAATTCATTTTAACTTTACAATCATAGAACTGAGCTATCCATATAATGTTAGAAGAGTTTTCAAATTCTTGGTAATTCTGTTAAAATTATTTAAAATTGGAATTTTCAAAATTTCAAACTTGGTTTAGTGTTAGAAAAGTGCAGCATTTTTTTATTACTGAAAATATTAATATACCATTGATATTTTATTGAATATAAATATGACAGAGCGAATCAATAAATATTTAGATTTCTTGTTGCAATCAGCATTATATTTACTAGCTCAATAAAAATAAAATATAATTCTTTACGTCATGAAAAGCACTTTTCTAAATGCTTCGATCATCTTATCCTTATCACCTGTAAATATCTTCCATTTGGTGCAATATACTTATCTCGCACTATATGCCACTTTGATTTTTTTAAATCTTTATTGTTTTATCTGATTGCACAATTTGACTCCTAGACAATTATGTTGCCTCAACCTCAACCTCATTTTAATTTCAAAGGAGCACTATTCAAAAATTTTAATTTAATAAACAAATTATTTTTATAATTTAGTTAAATATCATGGATTTACGTTATTGTTTCCTTTAAAATAAAAAATTGAATTGTAGTTGACCTGCTTCAACGATGATGTCTTGACCGCGTTACCACGGAAAGGGGTTGCAGTAACTTCTGAGGGTGAAGACCCCTGAGCCCCCAAGGGTAGAAGTCTGACTTCTAGCTCATATGAAGATGAAACTCACACATTCGCTTGCACAACCCCTTTTTACAGGGGGGCACATTCACACACCTCACAGATAGAACACAGATGAAGAACAGCCATGCCCGAACGGGATTCGAACCGGAGACGCTCAGATCACGGGGAAGATACATTACCCTATGCCAGGACGCCGGCCGTTTTTCAATTTATTTATGGTAATGAAAGTAAAGCAAAGCAATGTCAAAGAGAAGGAATTGCTAAAGCTACAGAAATTCAAACATACAGATTTGTTTTGAGGATCAGCTTATATTAAGTTATCATTATGCCTCTGCTCCTTCTGCTTCTAATTAACAGCTTGAGTTTTGACACACATTATAAATTGTTTGTCCAGCATTTTTTTTTTAAATTTCTTGTAATGTGTGGCACGAAATATTGAATTACAATCTCATTATTAGCATTCGTCGCTAATAGTGACGAATATATGTTTCTTAATTAAAAATCATTACGAAGAACCAAATATTTTACTATGAAGCTTTTTACTCCAGTTTTACATTTATATTCATAATTCGATACATCCAAATTGTAAAATTAAATGCAAGTTATTTATACATTATTGAATTTTATGCTCAAGGTATTCTTATTGCTCAGACAAGACAATTGATCATTGAGGTGGTTGACTTTGAGTTGAGAGTTGTGGCATCTTATTCTGATGAAAATTTCTTGCAGCTTGCTTTGCTGGAATTATTTGTATATGTATATTTTAGTTTAGCGAGTCTTGTCTTTTTGTGTCCTTCTGAAAGAATAATAATTTAAAACCTTATGGATACCTTAGGGGGCTTTACTTTGACCATACGCAGAGTACCTTTCTATCCAATGATGGTATTTCGAATTAAAAGTCCCGAAGAACTAGTTACTTTTCAGAGAAGGGTTTAATTCTAAGATGGATTTTACATTTAATCTCACAATTTGGTATATCCAGAATGTAAGATTAATTGTAAGTTATTTATACATTTTTATTTTTACTCTCTAAGTATTCTTATTGCTGAGAGTAGATGATTGAATGAAGACTTTCGCTGCTAAAAAATACATGCCAATTTGATATATTTTATTATTTTATAGAATTCTATATTCCATTACTATACAATTCCTTCCTATTGCTATTTAATATTTATATGAACAGTTGCAAAACAATCATAAGTTGTTAAAAGCCCGAAAAATGCCAACTTGGATGATGGTCAATGAAGCTTCACTTAAAAATATTTAACTTCGTTTTATGGATATGCAATTGAAATTTTTTGGATTATCAAATTTTGCAAATTAATCATTTTATGTCAGTAAATTTGTGTATATATAAAAGATACTAGAAATAACGTATATAACGTTCATAAATTTAATTTGTATGATGAAAGGGGTTTTTAGAACGCCACATAAAAGCCTTATGAAAAGTATTATCTTGGTACTTTTTCACCTTTGCTAATAACTAAGAACATTCTGAATTTTCTTATTATTTTAATAATTCATTAATGGCAGATATGAAGTACTCTTCTTTAAATAGAAAAAGAAATAACTGGTGGAAAATATTTTGTTTAACGAAAACAGACGTGACTATTGTAATTGAGACGAAATAAATAAATACAGTTTTTTTATCATATTATTATTTTAACCATTATTACGCTGAAACTAATCTTGACATAAAATAAATAACTTTTAGTGAGAAATGAAAGTCACAATATGAAAGTAGCTTTCGAATAAAAGTATCCCTCTTTGCTTTAATCATTATTTACGGTCATTAAGCCACACGCGTTATTTACTTTTTAATTCAAACGACGGAAACTGTAAAAAAAGCAATAATGGTTTTCCTAAAAGTTTGAAATGAGAAATAATTATTGCTGAAAGTTATATCAACTTTAATTTGTACTTAATTAAACTTAGTCGATACTGTCAAAGCGAACCCTGTTTTATTCGTTAGATTATTCTAAAAGCACAAAAATGTTGTATTTGTTTTAATGCGAAAATAATCTTTTAACTTGAATTTCTTACTAATTATAAATAAATGATATTGTTCTCTGGAGAAATAAGATGTTTATTATTGCAATTGTAGTAAAATTTTCTTTGTTTCTATAGAGTTTTTCATTTTTTTTTACTTTCTGTTTGCTTATTTTTTAGTTGAAATACATTAGAAAATCTTCTAAAGCACAAAGTATTGTACTTAAGTGTTTTTTTTTCTATTTTTCAGGTTTTAATGAAAAACTAATATAAATATTTCCTGGCTGGCATTTACTTTAAGTAATAGCGTACAAAATAGAACTTAAAAATAAATGTAATCATGTGTCAAACGACAATTTGCAAGCTTTTAATATGATAGTTAATATTCGTCACAGACTCATGTTTGTGACTAAAAGATAAATAAAATAGTTCCAAGATTGATAATATTTGGTTTATTTCTTTGCTTTAAGCATTTGCATTTTCAGAATATACAATAATAAATATACAGAGACTTTATGCTAATTATTATTTTCTCTTTGACAATACTGATATACCAAAGTTTTCCATAACTTAAATTAATATTTTTCTTACATTTTTAAGTAGAAGTTGTTTGTTTGTTTCTTATGGCACTTGCCACTGACAAGCCCGCTGTTACGAAGACAGCGATTTAAGCCTGAGGGGGCACGTCTCTTATTTTTTATAGCAGCGCCAACTAGGGCCAAGAGTACGACTTTGCCACTCACGCATCACTCATTCGCTTGCACAACCCCTTTTTACAGGAGGGCACATTCACACATCTCACAGATAGAACAACAGAAGAACAACCATGCCCAAACCGGAACTCGAACCCGGGACGCCCAGATCACGGGGAAGACGCGCTACCCCTATGCCAGGACGCCGGCTTAAGTAGAAGTAAAAGTATGATGCTTCATTATTCTACGATTAATTGAGTCGGCTTAAATATTTTAGGAGTTTTGGCACATATGATAGATTATGAACAGTAATGGATTAGTTTTTTTAGATTGCTACTGTAAAGAAAGTCAATTTGATTCCGTTTATTTAATTTTAATTTTATTTAATTAATAATTTTTATTACTTATTATTTATTTATTTTACTTATTTACTTAATTTTTTTCAATAGTATTCATTTGATAATAATGAATATACAGAGACTTTATACTAATTATTATTTTCTCTTTGACAATACTGACATACCAAAGTTTTACCATTACTTAAATTAACATTTTTCTTGTATTTTTAAGTAGAAGTAAAAGTTTGCTGCTTCAATACTTTACGATTAACTGAATCGGTTTAAATATTTTAGGAGTTTTGGCACATATGATAGATTATGAACAGTAATGGATTAGTTTTTTTAGATTGCTACTGTAAAGAAAGTCAATTTGATTCCGTTTATTTAATTTTAATTTTATTTAATTAATAATTTTTATTACTTATTATTTATTTATTTTACTTATTTACTTAATTTTTTTCAATAGTATTCATTTGATAATAATGAATATACAGAGACTTTATACTAATTATTATTTTCTCTTTGACAATACTGACATACCAAAGTTTTACCATTACTTAAATTAACATTTTTCTTGTATTTTTAAGTAGAAGTAAAAGTTTGCTGCTTCAATACTTTACGATTAACTGAATCGGTTTAAATATTTTAGGAGTTTTGGCACATATGATAGATTATGAACAGTA
Organism: Argiope bruennichi; assembly: GCF_947563725.1. NCBI lineage: Eukaryota > Metazoa > Arthropoda > Arachnida > Araneae > Araneidae > Argiope > Argiope bruennichi. The sequence goes on from NC_079154.1 coordinate 118,805,612, forward strand.
ATGGATTAGTTTTTTTAGATTGCTACTGTAAAGAAAGTCAATTTGATTCCGTTTATTTAATTTTAATTTTATTTAATTTATAATGTTTATTATTTATTTATTTTACTTATTTAAGACCACCGGGGGGGGGGGGCACCTCGAAATGAGATTGAGATGCTTCCGGCATGGTTGGATCTCGCCACCCTAGAGGGTGCACAAATAGGTGGAGGATCTGACTCCTCCCTTCGGGGAGGGTTGTACCGTGGACGGTGATGACCCTTAAAACTCAACCACAGTTCCCGCCAGTGTTGCTGTAGCGGCGGTCCGGTCATTCAGCCTTATGGTGTAAATCCGTGTGCCTTCGTGGTGGCTCGGAGAGTCAGTTGGGTGAGTTTACTTATTTATTTAATTTTTTTCAATAATATTCATTTGAAAATTACATAATATACTTTAGAAATTAAAATATATTAAAAGAACGGCATTTGAGAGATTTGGCGTCGTATTGAGGTTCCCTAAATTAATAATAATTTCTAATAATTGTTCGTAAATTGATGATTTTTTAAATATAAAATTCTCGAATCCTTCAAATTTATATTATTTATTAATATTCTTACAACTAATTATTAATTTATCCGTCAAATGTATTGTTTTGAATTGTTATAAATAAGCTTATGTAATTGGAGAGTTCTGAAGAAAAGCTTGGTTAATGCCTCGAAATATTATAATTCAAATCATATGATTTTCTTATCTTATAAAGATTACTAAAGAAGATTAAAATAAATTTTCTATAACTTTCAAGTTTGTGCAAAATATATTTTCACAAATAAATAATTATCCTCTATTAGACTAACAAATAAATAAATATTCTCTACTAAAATTTTATTTCGGTCAAATGATTTTTTTTTCTTTTTTAAGGTATATATTGTTGTAATAATTATTATTTATTTCAACAGCTACCAAAATTAGTTTCGCTTTATTGAATTTCTATACATCTTTATCTTCATCAATGCACAAATTATTTTAAAATCTGTTTATTGCATTTAAAATTTGTTAATTTTATTGAATTTTATTCAATATCATATTTTATAGCGTATAAAAATATAAAAAATATTTTTGCTAAGAAATGATTAAAATGATTAACAAAATATTATTTTTGCTAATAACAAACCAAAGGTATTCATGAAAAATTAAATAATTCTATGAACACACAAAAAAAACCCAACTAAATAAAGATATATGTTTTTGAAAAAGAAGTCTATTGATATAATGGCATTAAGTTTTTTTTTTTTTAATTTTAAACAAAATAGTTCTAACACACAGTAATGACAGGTTTTTTTCTTTTGTCATGCAACGACCGGAAAATATTCTTGCAGAGTTACGCTAACAAAATTTAAAAATGGAATAATTTATGAAAAAAATTGAATCATTGTTTTTTTTTTTTTTTTTTTGCTTTTTAATAAATAAAATAAAACGCATATTCGAAAATTTTATTGGGAATACTTACTTTAAAATATTTTTAAATGGTTGCGAAAGGATTGGCGTAAATCTCTAAATTTTATCATGAAATATTAAATGCAAATAAAATAAAATAGCTTCATAATTGTGAATTGAATTCCCCTAAATAATTAAAACTTCAGTTTTAAGAGATAATTCAATCTGAAAAATTAAACTCTTAAATTAAGATAAAAATGTAAACTACTTAATTTTAATTAATTTTGAAAATGTAATAATATGATAACATTTATAACAAGATAAACAATATATTTTTCATGGATATACTTTTGAATAGCATAGAGTATTTGTAATTTCTGAAACTCTGTTTAGTAAAAGAAATCTTAATAAACGACTTTACGGAAGCTAACCAATATAGTTTCTCATGAGTGAAATAAATTTTAAAAATGCTTATTGATAGATTGTTCTGTTTAATTTAAAATGTTAAACATTAGATATTAATAATCTTGAATTGTTTTATTTTATACATTTCACCTAGAAAAATTATGTTTTAAAATGAATTATTTGATTTATTTATTAAACTGATTGCATTTTTTCCGTGCATTATTAAAATTTTATTGAACAGAATTAAGAATCAATTTATAAACATGTAGAATAATAATTATAAAAATTGAAAAATTTCAGATTTTAAAAAAATTATATGTCATTTAATTTTTGCTATAATTGATTTGAATTTTTAATAAATATAGTATTATTTAAGAAATCAATGAAATAAATGTTATGACTTCGGAGGTTAAAATAAATGCTAAGTATATATTAGAAATAGAATTTGCTTGATATAAGAAATTTTTATTACAATATTTATACCTCCATATCTTTTTATCATTTTCTCATCTTACTTTGTTCTTGAACTAATTACATAAGCAAAGTCTTATTATCAATTTTATTTTTTTCCGCAACTTTTCGGAATTTCGATTATAAGCATAATAAAATTCGAAAATATTGGCCAAAATTATGTTCAGAAAATTAGAAATTTATTCCTAAATCTTTTATTAGAATTTTTAAAATTGTTTTTATTTTAAAATATCAAATGCCTGATTTAAAAAAAAAAAAACTTAAAAAATGTTTTAAACTATATTGTTTGTAATGAGTAGCTATTATTGATATCTTTCTCATTTAACTAATTAAATTCTTAGGATTCCTTAAAAATACTATAAAAATAAATAGACCATATTAAGCACTTTAAAAAAGATTTTCTTTTAAACAGCTCATAAGTAATTATTCTTTCACATGAAAAATAATTTTAAAATATATGTTTTTATCTGTCTGCGCAATATAATCATAAAACTAAGTTGCTTTTACTGTTATAGTAAGATTAACTTCATAACGATGGCAATGTAGAATATATATATATATATATATATATATATATATATATATATATATATATATATATATGACAAAAATGAATATGGTCTTTATGAATGGGATATGATAGCTCCAACGAATCAATGGGAATTATCTAACGAACTCAGGATACTGATACCATCTCCAGCTTTATTGTAGATATAGCAGTTGATTCTTCTTCCCTTATCGATTCTGTGTGAGAACCTTTATTTGATTTACTTGGATGTGTATTGAATAACCTTCAAATGCATCAAATCTGCCTTCATTTGCATGATGAACGCTGTTCAATAATAACTCTAAATATATCACTTTCTATAACTGGATTTCTGGTTCTGTAAAACTTATGCAAATCTAATTGATTCAAAAAATAGAAATGTAATACTTTATTTTGACGAATGACAGATTTTCAGTGGATGGTGAATAAATAGTATTAGAGAAGAAATTTATTATCTTTTTTCTTTAATTTAGAATTTCTTATTATAATTTTATAATAAGGAATATTTTTCTTAATTTCTTTTGGAATTTACACACTGTGCAATAGTTAACATCAGCTTACAATTGCTTCTGTAAGTGCATAAGTAATTCTTGATGAATTTGTTAAAAATATGTTCTTTAAAAAATATATATACACTGCTATGATCAGCAATTTATATTTCTTTCTCCTTATTAGAAGAATAGTATTATAATAACAATATTTAAAGGCAATTGTAATTTAATTTGATTTTTTATATCATTCCGGAAGATAATAATTTAAATTTAAAACGACAGTTGCAAATCGCAATGATTATTTGGAGCTAAATTTTTGTTGTCGTTTTATCCATATTCATGTCATTGTTTTTTGACGTATTTAGCTGATACCTAAATATTGATACAGATGCTTTATTTTTTGTATCTTAGTTTTATTACTAATAAAATTGTAAAAATTTAAATTATCAATAATGGAGGTCTCATTTTCTTATATGATGTCTTTTAATATGAAGAAACGAAATACTGAATACAGTATAACCTTACAATTTAGGAGAAAATAAAATCATTATAATCGATGGGATATTTCAATTTGAACGAAATATGCTAGTTAATATTAACTATTTTCTTTGAAATCAAACCGTAGAAAATAAAATAAAATAAAATCAGTGAGTTAATAGAAGATGGGTTGTGCAAACTAATAAACCACGAATAAACCGAAGACTGGCATGAAGCATCGACATTTGCTTATCTATATGTACATGGAATTCTCGCAGTTCCTCTACCTAATATCCAGTTCCTGACACAAGGATAAATCTGTGTTGTCTCAAACGTGATTGTGTGAAACCAATGCAGATTCCAATGCCGCTTCATTACCCTCAGTTCGACCGGATTGCTGATATTATACTGTCGTAACATCAAACTGTTAATGGGATAAATATACTGAGGGCACTACTACTGGACAATCATGTGCACATGTCTTGTATAGACATATTGCAGCTTTCGGACATTGAGGAACTCTGATACTTAATCCTTAAATGTAGAAGAAAGCAATGCTTTAAAAATCAGTAAATTAACACTGATATGTTATTGTAATGTTTAACATATGGCGATAAAAAGAGCTGAACATATGAATATAAAAAAGAGCTTAATAAAAATCTCGGAAATTTAGAACGCTTTTTAAATCTGCTTACAGAACCTTCAACAAAACCAGCGGGAGTGGTCTCACCAAAACTTTCTCGCATACTCTATAATAAATTTGTTATGAAAAAGAACGCCTTGCATGGCATTGGTGTACAATAGTTATGATATATTAACATTTCGCAGCCTTTTTAATGAATCCATCGTGTTATCCTTGGCGAATTATTTGGCGATTGATCCCTGGCATGCGTTAATAGTATCCAATAATCACATTTGTATTTTAGACACGTAATAAAGCAAAAACTGGACAAAAAAAAACTGCACTTGTAGTCAGAACATCTCACATCTAATTTAATATATTTCAGTCATTTCTTTCTTTGAATTATCATTTTTACATGTTTCTGAAATTACATACCGACAGATAGTCAACCCGTAATTAGATTTGGCTCAAATATTTGACAAGTATCTAAACTATGGGTGTTAATTTGTGTACCGAATTTTACCTATCTAGTTCTTTTTTTCGTAGTTATAGCATTAATTTATAAACGGACATATGGACAAATGGACTTCTGAACAGATTTTACTGAACATTTGATAGAAATCTGCAAATTTGATGTAAAAACCTTATGCCAAATTTCATTCATCTAGCTTAAAGCGTTTTTGAGGGTTTTTTTTTTTTCACGGACAAACATTTTCCAAATTTTTTTTTCGAACTCAAGGAGATCAAAGATGTAGAGATTTGTCAAAATATCGAGTTCGAATTGATTTATAATTTCTTTATACTATGTATATGAGAAAGCAAAAATATTAGTAATTTAATTGGAAAGAATTTGATTAATTTTTTATTTGCAATTCAAACAAATGAAGTCGACTACAGCTGTCTGAAATTAAGATGATTTATTGGAAAAACGGCCTATTTTCTGTACACGGGATCTTTTGATTTATTCGGACAGAAAGAACAACATTTTTGGATAATGCTGTACGACAATCAATTGAAACAAATGAAATCGACTACAGCTGTCTGAAATTAAGATGATTTATTGGAAAAAAGGCCTATTTTCTGTACACGGGATCTTTTGATTTATTCGGACAGAAAGAACAACATTTTTGGATCATGCTGTACGACAATCAATTGAAACAAATGAAATCGACTACAGCTGTCTGAAATTAAGATGATTTATTGGAAAAACGGCCTATTTTCTGTACACGGGATCTTTTGATTTATTCGGACAGAAAGAACAACATTTTTGGATCATGCTGTACGACAATCAATTGAAACAAATGAAATCGACTACAGCTGTCTGAAATTAAGATGATTTATTGGAAAAACGGCCTATTTTCTGTACACGGGATCTTTTGATTTATTCGGACAGAAAGAACAACATTTTTGGATCATGCTGTACGACAATCAATTGAAACAAATGAAATCGACTACAGCTGTCTGAAATTAAGATGATTTATTGGAAAAAAGGCCTATTTTCTGTACACGGGATCTTTTGATTTATTCGGACAGAAAGAACAACATTTTTGGATAATGCTGTACGACAATCAATTGAAACAAATGAAATCGACTACAGCTGTCTGAAATTAAGATGATTTATTGGAAAAACGGCCTATTTTCTGTACACGGGATCTTTTGATTTATTCGGACAGAAAGAACAACATTTTTGGATCATGCTGTACGACAATCAATTGAAACAAATGAAATCGACTACAGCTGTCTGAAATTAAGATGATTTATTGGAAAAACGGCCTATTTTCTGTACACGGGATCTTTTGATTTATTCGGACAGAAAGAACAACATTTTTGGATCATGCTGTACGACAATCAATTGAAACAAATGAAGTCGACTACAGCTGTCTGAAATTAAGATGATTTATTGGAAAAAAGGCCTATTTTCTGTACACGGGATCTTTTGATTTATTCGGACAGAAAGAACAACATTTTTGGATCATGCTGTACGACAATCAATTGAAACAAATGAAATCGACTACAGCTGTCTGAAATTAAGATGATTTATTGGAAAAACGGCCTATTTTCTGTACACGGGATCTTTTGATTTATTCGGACAGAAAGAACAACATTTTTGGATCATGCTGTACGACAATCAATTGAAACAAATGAAATCGACTACAGCTGTCTGAAATTAAGATGATTTATTGGAAAAACGGCCTATTTTCTGTACACGGGATCTTTTGATTTATTCGGACAGAAAGAACAACATTTTTGGATAATGCTGTACGACAATCAATTGAAACAAATGAAATCGACTACAGCTGTCTGAAATTAAGATGATTTATTGGAAAAACGGCCTATTTTCTGTACACGGGATCTTTTGATTTATTCGGACAGAAAGAACAACATTTTTGGATCATGCTGTACGACAATCAATTGAAACAAATGAAATCGACTACAGCTGTCTGAAATTAAGATGATTTATTGGAAAAACGGCCTATTTTCTGTACACGGGATCTTTTGATTTATTCGGACAGAAAGAACAACATTTTTGGATCATGCTGTACGACAATCAATTGAAACAAATGAAATCGACTACAGCTGTCTGAAATTAAGATGATTTATTGGAAAAACGGCCTATTTTCTGTACACGGGATCTTTTGATTTATTCGGACAGAAAGAACAACATTTTTGGATAATGCTGTACGACAATCAATTGAAACAAATGAAATCGACTACAGCTGTCTGAAATTAAGATGATTTATTGGAAAAACGGCCTATTTTCTGTACACGGGATCTTTTGATTTATTCGGACAGAAAGAACAACATTTTTGGATAATGCTGTACGACAATCAATTGAAACAAATGAAATCGACTACAGCTGTCTGAAATTAAGATGATTTATTGGAAAAACGGCCTATTTTCTGTACACGGGATCTTTTGATTTATTCGGACAGAAAGAACAACATTTTTGGATCATGCTGTACGACAATCAATTGAAACAAATGAAATCGACTACAGCTGTCTGAAATTAAGATGATTTATTGGAAAAACGGCCTATTTTCTGTACACGGGATCTTTTGATTTATTCGGACAGAAAGAACAACATTTTTGGATCATGCTGTACGACAATCAATTGAAACAAATGAAATCGACTACAGCTGTCTGAAATTAAGATGATTTATTGGAAAAACGGCCTATTTTCTGTACACGGGATCTTTTGATTTATTCGGACAGAAAGAACAACATTTTTGGATAATGCTGTACGACAATCAATTGAAACAAATGAAATCGACTACAGCTGTCTGAAATTAAGATGATTTATTGGAAAAACGGCCTATTTTCTGTACACGGGATCTTTTGATTTATTCGGACAGAAAGAACAACATTTTTGGATAATGCTGTACGACAATCAATTGAAACAAATGAAATCGACTACAGCTGTCTGAAATTAAGATGATTTATTGGAAAAACGGCCTATTTTCTGTACACGGGATCTTTTGATTTATTCGGACAGAAAGAACAACATTTTTGGATAATGCTGTACGACAATCAATTGAAACAAATGAAATCGACTACAGCTGTCTGAAATTAAGATGATTTATTGGAAAAACGGCCTATTTTCTGTACACGGGATCTTTTGATTTATTCGGACAGAAAGAACAACATTTTTGGATAATGCTGTACGACAATCAATTGAAACAAATGAAATCGACTACAGCTGTCTGAAATTAAGATGATTTATTGGAAAAACGGCCTATTTTCTGTACACGGGATCTTTTGATTTATTCGGACAGAAAGAACAACATTTTTGGATAATGCTGTACGACAATCAATTGAAACAAATGAAATCGACTACAGCTGTCTGAAATTAAGATGATTTATTGGAAAAACGGCCTATTTTCTGTACACGGGATCTTTTGATTTATTCGGACAGAAAGAACAACATTTTTGGATAATGCTGTACGACAATCAATTGAAACAAATGAAATCGACTACAGCTGTCTGAAATTAAGATGATTTATTGGAAAAACGGCCTATTTTCTGTACACGGGATCTTTTGATTTATTCGGACAGAAAGAACAACATTTTTGGATAATGCTGTACGACAATCAATTGAAACAAATGAAATCGACTACAGCTGTCTGAAATTAAGATGATTTATTGGAAAAACGGCCTATTTTCTGTACACGGGATCTTTTGATTTATTCGGACAGAAAGAACAACATTTTTGGATAATGCTGTACGACAATCAATTGAAACAAATGAAATCGACTACAGCTGTCTGAAATTAAGATGATTTATTGGAAAAACGGCCTATTTTCTGTACACGGGATCTTTTGATTTATTCGGACAGAAAGAACAACATTTTTGGATAATGCTGTACGACAATCAATTGAAACAAATGAAATCGACTACAGCTGTCTGAAATTAAGATGATTTATTGGAAAAACGGCCTATTTTCTGTACACGGGATCTTTTGATTTATTCGGACAGAAAGAACAACATTTTTGGATAATGCTGTACGACAATCAATTGAAACAAATGAAATCGACTACAGCTGTCTGAAATTAAGATGATTTATTGGAAAAACGGCCTATTTTCTGTACACGGGATCTTTTGATTTATTCGGACAGAAAGAACAACATTTTTGGATAATGCTGTACGACAATCAATTGAAACAAATGAAATCGACTACAGCTGTCTGAAATTAAGATGATTTATTGGAAAAACGGCCTATTTTCTGTACACGGGATCTTTTGATTTATTCGGACAGAAAGAACAACATTTTTGGATAATGCTGTACGACAATCAATTGAAACAAATGAAATCGACTACAGCTGTCTGAAATTAAGATGATTTATTGGAAAAACGGCCTATTTTCTGTACACGGGATCTTTTGATTTATTCGGACAGAAAGAACAACATTTTTGGATAATGCTGTACGACAATCAATTGAAACAAATGAAATCGACTACAGCTGTCTGAAATTAAGATGATTTATTGGAAAAACGGCCTATTTTCTGTACACGGGATCTTTTGATTTATTCGGACAGAAAGAACAACATTTTTGGATAATGCTGTACGACAATCAATTGAAACAAATGAAATCGACTACAGCTGTCTGAAATTAAGATGATTTATTGGAAAAACGGCCTATTTTCTGTACACGGGATCTTTTGATTTATTCGGACAGAAAGAACAACATTTTTGGATAATGCTGTACGACAATCAATTGAAACAAATGAAATCGACTACAGCTGTCTGAAATTAAGATGATTTATTGGAAAAACGGCCTATTTTCTGTACACGGGATCTTTTGATTTATTCGGACAGAAAGAACAACATTTTTGGATAATGCTGTACGACAATCAATTGAAACAAATGAAATCGACTACAGCTGTCTGAAATTAAGATGATTTATTGGAAAAACGGCCTATTTTCTGTACACGGGATCTTTTGATTTATTCGGACAGAAAGAACAACATTTTTGGATAATGCTGTACGACAATCAATTGAAACAAATGAAATCGACTACAGCTGTCTGAAATTAAGATGATTTATTGGAAAAACGGCCTATTTTCTGTACACGGGATCTTTTGATTTATTCGGACAGAAAGAACAACATTTTTGGATAATGCTGTACGACAATCAATTGAAACAAATGAAATCGACTACAGCTGTCTGAAATTAAGATGATTTATTGGAAAAACGGCCTATTTTCTGTACACGGGATCTTTTGATTTATTCGGACAGAAAGAACAACATTTTTGGATCATGCTGTACGACAATCAATTGAAACAAATGAAATCGACTACAGCTGTCTGAAATTAAGATGATTTATTGGAAAAACGGCCTATTTTCTGTACACGGGATCTTTTGATTTATTCGGACAGAAAGAACAACATTTTTGGATAATGCTGTACGACAATCAATTGAAACAAATGAAATCGACTACAGCTGTCTGAAATTAAGATGATTTATTGGAAAAACGGCCTATTTTCTGTACACGGGATCTTTTGATTTATTCGGACAGAAAGAACAACATTTTTGGATAATGCTGTACGACAATCAATTGAAACAAATGAAATCGACTACAGCTGTCTGAAATTAAGATGATTTATTGGAAAAACGGCCTATTTTCTGTACACGGGATCTTTTGATTTATTCGGACAGAAAGAACAACATTTTTGGATAATGCTGTACGACAATCAATTGAAACAAATGAAATCGACTACAGCTGTCTGAAATTAAGATGATTTATTGGAAAAACGGCCTATTTTCTGTACACGGGATCTTTTGATTTATTCGGACAGAAAGAACAACATTTTTGGATAATGCTGTACGACAATCAATTGAAACAAATGAAATCGACTACAGCTGTCTGAAATTAAGATGATTTATTGGAAAAACGGCCTATTTTCTGTACACGGGATCTTTTGATTTATTCGGACAGAAAGAACAACATTTTTGGATAATGCTGTACGACAATCAATTGAAACAAATGAAATCGACTACAGCTGTCTGAAATTAAGATGATTTATTGGAAAAACGGCCTATTTTCTGTACACGGGATCTTTTGATTTATTCGGACAGAAAGAACAACATTTTTGGATAATGCTGTACGACAATCAATTGAAACAAATGAAATCGACTACAGCTGTCTGAAATTAAGATGATTTATTGGAAAAACGGCCTATTTTCTGTACACGGGATCTTTTGATTTATTCGGACAGAAAGAACAACATTTTTGGATAATGCTGTACGACAATCAATTGAAACAAATGAAATCGACTACAGCTGTCTGAAATTAAGATGATTTATTGGAAAAACGGCCTATTTTCTGTACACGGGATCTTTTGATTTATTCGGACAGAAAGAACAACATTTTTGGATAATGCTGTACGACAATCAATTGAAACAAATGAAATCGACTACAGCTGTCTGAAATTAAGATGATTTATTGGAAAAACGGCCTATTTTCTGTACACGGGATCTTTTGATTTATTCGGACAGAAAGAACAACATTTTTGGATAATGCTGTACGACAATCAATTGAAACAAATGAAATCGACTACAGCTGTCTGAAATTAAGATGATTTATTGGAAAAACGGCCTATTTTCTGTACACGGGATCTTTTGATTTATTCGGACAGAAAGAACAACATTTTTGGATAATGCTGTACGACAATCAATTGAAACAAATGAAATCGACTACAGCTGTCTGAAATTAAGATGATTTATTGGAAAAACGGCCTATTTTCTGTACACGGGATCTTTTGATTTATTCGGACAGAAAGAACAACATTTTTGGATAATGCTGTACGACAATCAATTGAAACAAATGAAATCGACTACAGCTGTCTGAAATTAAGATGATTTATTGGAAAAACGGCCTATTTTCTGTACACGGGATCTTTTGATTTATTCGGACAGAAAGAACAACATTTTTGGATAATGCTGTACGACAATCAATTGAAAGTACTGAGACTGAGGAACAAAAAAGCATTTCTAATCCGTATTTTTGCTATTTTACTTCATCTTCTTGCATTCCTTTGTTTTATTTATTATATATTTAATTTACAAGTTCAAAGTAGTAGAATCTACTTTAACAAAATTAAATGTTGTATATTATTTTAGATAATGTATAATAATTTAAGAGTAAATTTGTAGCTTCTTCTATTACGTATGCCATTGGTTAAATGAATGGTTTATTTCAACTTGTACAGAGAAGTATAATGACATGTAAGAAAAAAAATAATTTGATTGAATTTAGTAACATTTTTAAATCAATTTCACTTATTTATCGTTAGACAGGAATTCCTAATGATGGAAACACCCCCGCCTTAAAACGAATAAAACATTGTTCTTATTGCGAACATCTACTAGAATAAACTGATCAACTTTGGCATTAAAACTAAGTGTAACTGAACATCAATTAATGCTAGAATAACATAAGAGTAAATATTTTTTTAATGAGAGATAGAAGGAAATCCTTTTTAGAGAGTAAAATGCGGGGCAAATGACCATAAATAATGATTTAAGTAACGAGACTGATTTCATTTGAAAGCTATTTTCTGTTGTTGTTTTTTCTAAAGATTGTAATTCTCACTAATGAAGTATTTTCTCTCATGTCAAGATAACTTATAGTGACTCACCAGTTGAAATAAGGAGTGGACAAAAAATGAAGCAAACTTTGTTCTTTTTCTCTTGGCTTTTAACGAGAATTTGTGTTTTAATTAAAAGAAACATATTCCAGAATTTGTGTTTAGAGACATTATTAGCATTTGTTATCAATAGAATTTTTTCCATGTTGAGATGGTGACTTCTACGCATTCGCTAATTAATTCACGAAATCACCGAAAAGATAAATTAATGAAATTATTTTTGTTAAAGGCAGTGACAATATACGAATCAAAGTTTATTTGGATTAAGTTTTACCAAACGAGAAACAAGAAATATACCTTTATTTATTATTATTATTTTTTGGGGAAATTCAGAAAATGTGACAGTATATTGAAATATCACGTTAAAAGAATCTTAATTTTTAATTTAAGTTATCTTTTATAAAAGCATGTGTCATAAATAATGCATAAAAATATTAATAAAATAGTGAAGAAATAAAAATGCAGTGTAAGTACATGGATCATTACATATTTGCTATATAAAGCATTATAATTTTTATTAATCATTAATAAGTATGTGACGTGCGTATGAAATATTGTATGCTATTTTATACAAGAAAATAAAATTGAATGTGTATTTTTTAATACGACATAAAGAACAAAATTTTAATATAAAATCATTGTGATGTATATATATATATATATATATATATATATGCGTTGATTTGAATTAAAATTCGCACACTTATTCTTTAAGACAAAAGAAAAAGAACATTTTCAACATTTCAAAATTAATGCTAATTAAAATTATATTAATAAAAAATTAATCGAAATTTTGCCAGCTATTTACAGAGAATTCGGAGTAAATAATCTTAAAATAAATACTTTAATGCCGTCTTAAAATTATAAGTTTTATCGTTTCAATGTTGTTTTCCTTTTTGCGCAATATTTCTTTGAATTGTTGTTGATTTCTAATTAAATTTAAACGCATTAAAATTAATGTTAACTTTGAACTACTCTACTATTACGTTTTTTGTTTTTTTTTCAAATTTCTGTTTTGTTTTAATACATACATTTGCTTTAGGTTTCCGTTAACTTTAGAATAAGGGTTAAAGAGAGACTAAAAAAGTATAAGTCAAACAAAGAAAGCTATTTACTTTACTAACTGCGAAAGCTTATTAAATATTCAATTAAGAAATTATTTACCGACATTTTGTCATTCTCCTATATTTTCTTCGGGGCATATTATTTTAAAAAATTATTTTAACATTAGGTAGTCCGCATATCTGTTCAGAATTCTTTTGTTTGGTACTTGAGGTTTCTATAGATAGAAATTTACTATTTATCATTCGGATATTCTACATTTATTTGCTAGAATTCTACAATAATTATATGAATAAAGGAAAACTTTCCCCAGGAAATTTTCAAGTAATTCCGAGCAAATCCAAATGGGATTACAACTAGATTGAAAGTATGTAGTAATTGCTCCCTGATAAAGGTAATAGGCATGGCTCGTTTGATTTTTTGAAGAATAGTTCGTTAGAGAGAATGCAAATGTTTTCAAGTTCAAAGGGAAAAAAAATAAGCTACGATTTAAGGCAAAATTAAATAATGAAACTGCCTTAATAATTTTTTCTTGTGATTCTAATAGAAACAGCAGAAAGCACTGGCATGAGTCATATTTTTAGTTATTCTTATTATTATTAATTCTTCTTAGTAGTCGTTTTGAATTCAGAGTCTGAATCCTCTTTTTATAAAATAAATTTAAAAAAAAAGAAGAATACGTTTATCTTATATTACTACTTTATTTAAAATTCTGTTTAAATGCTCTCTATGCCTACATTGTAATTCGAGTTTTGAGTATCAACAAAATAGGTTTAAAATATCAAATTGTAATTTTTGAAAATTCAAATTTTAGATATTTATACTTAAAATTGTTGATTTCCTGAATATCTTTTAATACTTATTAATACATATTAAGCAAAAATACATTCCTTAATAGTTCTTAAATGTTAAGAAAAAGAAGAAATTGTCTAGAAGAAAAGAAAAATAATAAGCCTGTAAAAAAGATTTTTCAGAGATGTATTTTTGAAAGAATATTATTTTCTGAGATAATGCAATCCTATTACGTTAATCCTATTACACAAACATCAAGATCTGAGAATGATTACGGAATTTTAGAAAAAAGAAAATACAGATATTAAGTCCACCCCTTTTATATATAATCCTATTAAATATTTTTGGGTGAAATGATATTTCAAATACAAGTTTCAGTAATTCAAAACTAATCTTAATCAGTTATGAACCTAAAAATAAAAAAAATAATAATATTATATTATAGGACATAATACACTTCGTTATCTAATTTCATGATAAAAAGCATTAAAAAAATTACATAACAAATTATATTTCTCCAACTCGAAACGTTTTTAATTATCGTGTTCACAGAAAGACAGATATAATTCCAATCGTCACAATCTCTAGCTCAAATTTTTTGACGATTACAATACTTTTTCTTTGTGCATTTCGCATACTAAAAAGTAAGAAATGAGAAAACTAAAAAGAAAATGATTTCTAGAATAAAATATATTTATTTTCTGCCCTTATCATTGTCGTTACATTTTAATTTCAAATGATGTTACATCCGTTAATTTGTATTAAGTGCCGTTGTTTGTCCGAAATAAACAAAAGTATCTATGAATTTGTTTCTTGATTGAAAGATTTTTACTAGTGGTTTATGAGCAGTTTCAATAAACGACAATTCTAAAATTCTCGTTTCTTTCCTTTTGAGTGCTTTAACTATTATTCAACTATTTTTCAATAAAATAATTGATTTTGTTTCGGAAAGCTTTTTAATTTTATAAATACAGAAAATCCCAGAATGTTCGTCCACCGAAACTACAACAAATGCTCGAATCTCCGGGATTTCAAAGCTTAATTTCTTTCTTCTTTCCTATTATTGTTACGTATGGCACTTGCCGTAGACAAGCCCGCTGACGAAGTCAGCGTTATAAGCTCAGTTTGTGCAGTAGCTTCTGAGGTTTAAATGTGATGGCGTGTCCTCGTTACCAAGGAAAGGGGTTGCAGTAGCTTCTGAGGGTAAAGATCCCTGAGCCCCCAAGGGCAGAAGTTTGACTTCTAGCTCATATGAAGATGACACTCGCACATTCGCTTGCACAATCCCTTTTCACAGGGGCATTTTCACTCACCCCAGAGATAGAACACAGAGTAAAGAATAACCCTGCCCGAACCAGGATTCGAATCCAGGGCGCCCAGATCACGGGGAAGACGCGCTATCCCTAGGTCAGGATGCCAACCTTTATTTCCTTAAATGAGATTGATTGAATAACCCTAGCGCGTTCTGTATTTCTAAAAATTACTCGTCCATGTGATGAACAGGGAAATGTTTTTTTAAAAATCTCAAAAGATTCTAAACATTCATTTGTTGAATAGCCGCTAGCTAAGCAGGGTCCTGTTTTTTTGTATAGTTTAGCTTAAGAACACAGACTATTTTAGCTTAAGAACACAGAACACGTACGGAATATTTTTAATCCTCGAAAAATAATTCAAGCATTTCAGTATTCTGAGATAATTGAATTCGAAAGACCGTAGGAACGAGGAGGTTAAAACTATTTCTGGATTTACTACAACTGGCCTCAATATTCCCTTTGCTAACTTTAAATATGATATTTGACAAATATTAGTCAATCATTGTTTCTATTGAAAATTGTTATCATATACATTATAAAAGTATATTGCAACATAATATACATACATATATACGCCCGGAAAAAAAATTAAAATATCTATTTCAATAAAATATTTTCCTTTCCTTTCCATTAAAAGGAAGATAGACATATGACCGTTTCAAACCGCTTATCGACTTCCCTTTGTTTTGGGCATCATAAACCTATCTGTCACGCATATCATGAAAAAGGGATATATCACCTTCAGTGTAATTTACCCTCCGACGAAACTAGTCTGAAAATAAAATGAAATCCTAATATATATATATATATATATATACATGTGTTGTGTGTGTGTGTGTGTGTGTAAACATAATTTTTTAAGCAGATGTCAAGGAGAGAAGAGAAACGTTCAGATTTTAAACTTCGCTTTTATTTCATCCTTCCGGGAGGCATAATATATGTACAAGCAATAGCGACCAGGCACATTAATACAGAACGACACAAGACCGAAAAGAGAAAAAGCGTAAACGATTGAGAAAATACTTTTCCCAAGTTATATATACTACCAGATTCTGATAGGGATTTCTTTACACGTGTCAATTCAGGCAAGGGAATTTAAGTATCTTTAAAAAGAATTTGTTTAGGTTGGTATTTTTTATTCCTTCACTCGGAGTGGTTCACACGCAAGGGATAAACAATGACATATTTTCACAGCGCTTCTAATTAAATAAAAAAAATGTGAAATGGGATCAGGAAATACAAGAACACATTAGAATGTAGTTAATGTGACCTAAATTAATATGACCTAAGATTTTAATTAGAATTGAAATTAGATTTTAATATATATATATAAGTAACCAATCTAAAGTTAGAAATATTTTGAAAACAAAAATAATAGTTTCGGAATCGCAACTTAAAATTATTTCTTATTCAAACTAAAACCAAAAAAGGAACAGGAAAAGCACCATAGTATTTAGTGAGCGCAAATGCAGTTACTTCTAAAACACAGATGAATTGAGACAATAGTAATAAAAAGCAAGTTAATTGGAAAAATCAAAATTAAATCAAATAAAAATTAAACCAAATAAAAAAATCCGGCATGAAGATTTTTTCAAGGGTCACCCTCAGGCAAGGATTCAAAAAAAGGGATTTTTTCTGTGAAGGAATGCAGACTAAATAGTCTAATATTGATTCCTCGTGACCCGAAAATTCCCTAAAATTAGGCCTAAGAGATATACCATTTTAACCAAAACGAAAAAAAAAAAAAAAAAAAAAAAACAATTAATTAGATGTATACGTCCACTAATGTGCAAAAATATAATAACAAAAATAACATAAAATAACCATATAATAACATTCACACCAGTAATGTAAACAAAAAGGAAAGTACATAACAGCAGTAGGCAAAAAATTTTAAGCTTTCGGTAGTGTTTATCGCTCTCAACACCTCCAAGCTATCGCCTTCAAGGTAAAAATAATTGGAAGGTCTCAGCGCCTTCTATTGAATTTCCTTTCTGTCAAAATGGTATATCTCTTAGGCCTAATTTCAGAGGATTTTCGGGTCACAAGGAATCGATATTAAACTAACTTGGTTTTTATTACTATATATATAATAATAAATTTGCTATTTTATGCAATACACTCATGCTTTATCCTAATTTTGACAGTTTCATGGTTAAAGGATCAATTTTATAGCATCTTAAAGAAATTGTTAGGAAATGTGTGCTAAATTTGCATTATAATTAATTCTTTGCTTGATATTTTCAAATTTCTTAGCATTATAATATCAATGTTTACAGATTTCTAAATAAATCAAGCAACCCTTTTATGACAACTTAGAAAGCGCATTGAAAATTAAAGTTCTCACTTAAAATTATAAATAACTACACTCGAAGAAATGAATTAAATTTAATTAATTGAAATGCAAAATACTTGCTTAATTCCTAATGTAGATTTTTAAAAATTATTGAAGATATGAGTATCTATTGAAACCCTAATTCCAAAACTCATTTTACAAATAGAATAGAAATCAATTTTTACAAAAATAACTAATGAATTTATTTTTTAGTAAACTTAGAAGGTAAAGTTCTAGAAAGTTTTCCCTTCCAACAAAAATCCTTCCAAATCAAAAGTTTTATTTCTGAAATATATTCAATTGAAACTCTACATAGCTCCTCTCTGTTTCTTTTTTCAGTATACAATTCGATTGTTTACACTGCTTACAAATAAATGGAATTTTGTCCCTTTCTATTGTTACTCAGAATCGAACAAACTGAGGGTCCATTCGAATGAATAGTATGCGTGGAATAACAGTTTAAAGAGGCTCAACTAAATTCCAATACCAAACTGGATCTTGAATAGAAATCACGCATATTCTTCTAGGATCAATGTTTAGAAACTTAATAATGCAGAAGTTGTATATTTGAAAAGCATAAAAAATATCCAATTCATCTGTTAAGGAATGGAAAGAAAGCATAAAGAGTACATAAGAGTAACTCGGAATTATTTGCTGTTGTTACCTAAAAATCTGTTTCATTTTCTAGTTTAATAAAATTATAAGATGCAAACATTTGTTCTAGGATTCCAACTAAGTTTTCGGATTATAGCTTCGAGCAATTTTGAAAAATGAGATTTCAACAAGCTGAAAAATGGAGAAAACATCATTTTCTATTATTTTTATTGCTAATGAAACCTGATGACTTTGTGACTCCTTTATATTTGATTATATAAATAAAATAATACTTCTATAAATTAATTCCGATTTTCTTTTCATATATTTACCAAATTTGATATATTTTTTATTATATATTTGAAAATTTCTAATTTATTTTTTACCTATCTTTTTATTCTAAAACTTATTACGGTCGTTTGTTCCAAGCAACTATATCCCCTTCTAACATATTTAGAGCTAAATTATTTAACAATTGTACCACTTACTTCTAAAAAGAGGCAACAATTTTTCTATCCTGGATCGTACATTATTCATTTATTAAAACCCGTTTTTACTCCTTAAAATATTATTAAGAACCAGATGAACATTATTATATACGTATTTTGCATATTATATTATTATGCATATACTCCTTTATCGAAATAAAACACATATTTATCTAAGCTCTTTTATTAAGCTTCATTCATTGTATTTCGCTTTGTTTTTTCTAGTAATTGAACCATGGTTTTTGCGAGATAGAGAAATCAAAAAAAAAAAAAAAAAATGTGTAATAAATAATTTTCTTTCCAAAAACATGAGTAAATATTTAATGACAAAAGAAAATTTTTTGAATATTGTATTTTTGGTAATATATTTGGTAGAATGCTATGAACTGAAAGCGACAGTTTGCAAGCTCGTATCTGACAGCAGGCAAGTTGCATAAAAATTGTTTTGTAACTGATTTATTTTCTGTTATTTCTCGTTTGTTCTAGAATGTTCTTATAATATCTGTATCTTTCTAAATCTGGAATATTATTCGAGACCACATTCATTATTTTATCCACATGACGAGTCATTTCGTCTTGTGGAGAAAAACAGATGTAAAGCTTAGTTCCTCGAATAAAGTCTCCAGTTGAGATTAGCGAACGTTATCTTTGACTTTAGTTAACACACGGTTCATCTACGCGACAATATAATTGATTTATAAATAAAAGCTGTAAATAATAAGTAAATAAATGAATTTTTCTTTTAAATTTCAGACTTATACAAAGTACATGCCTGATATCTTGTGAAATTTGGTTTTTCCATTTTTGTCTGATGCCTTCTACGGATAAACTAACCTCATTTCTAGTAGATGGAAATATATTGTTTCTACTTCATCACATCAAGGAAGTAGCTGATTAATGCTCCAATAAAGCTCTTTCTACAGGTTCCATCAAGGAAATCCATCTACTCAAAAGGGACAATTCGTTTGAAGCTTTTTAAATCTGCTTTTAACGATTATCTTACGAAGCACCAGAAGAAGTTAATTACGTTTTTCAGTCCATCGTTTTTGATTCACTGTGCTTGTTACAAAGGATTTAGTGCCTCTCTCCAGGGAAATTCAATCACAATTTTATTGATATTAGGTTAGAAATTCTTCGGTTCAATAATTTCATCCCCTATAATTTATATTATTTTACAATCAGTGTCATACTTAGAAAGTAAATGCAATTTATGATGAAATTTTAAAGACAATTCGGAGATATGTTTACACATTTAAGAATGTATTTGGACATTCTTAATAAAATCCTAAACGATATCAAAACTTAATAATACATTTCAAGCTATATGATACCTAGTAAATTGTTTGTTCAAAGGCTATATGATTGTTGTTTGTTAGATCTTGTGAGTTTAATAATATAAATCGTATTCATTTAAGAATTTGGATAACGGATATAGAAGTGTATTTGAAAATTGCTTGGTTATAAAACTGTTATTTTTCTACTAAGATTTAATCATTTTTTATAAAATATTTTATTTTAATTTTAATAACATTTCATCTGCACACATATATAAAATATTAATAATTTTTATTACATTTTGAAATGCATTTTTCATGATATATGCAAACATTTTCCTGTAAATTGGAAAGCAAAGGGAGATTTCATTTTCATTAAATTCTTGAAGTAACTCTCCTATTAATTTTAAAAAGCACTGTTAAACACAAATGTTGATACTTTATACACTTTTATTTAATTTTGAAATTTTGTTTAGCGTATACGTCAGTCTTGAAAGTAAAATGGGAACTATGCCATTCTTATTTGTTATTTTCTTTTTATAAAATAATCTTTTACAATAGAACCATTGTTTAGGAATGATTTGTGGTAGTAATAGTTATATGTCAATTTTGATAAGTGTTTCATGCGTTGATAATTAACTTGAAAATAATTTAACAATTTTTTGAAGTTTTGAAATGGAACACTGAATTTTAAAATAAAAACTGATTAAATATTTAGAAAGAATTTTAAAATACATGTATTTAAAACATCTAGAGGCATTCTGAACTTTCCACAAGTTGTGACTTTTCAGGGAAACCACTTCGATTCGCACAAGTCTGCGTTAAACTTTAATGATCAGCTGTCAGCTTCCGGCTAAATGTTCAGATGACTCAGATGGTAAAATGGAGAATCGAATGGAGGAAACTGGAGTGCCATTCAAACTCTTTCCTAGCAATCATTGAATTCGCATAATTTAAGACGCGGTATCATCTGAAGTAGGTAGATTACGTAACGACGCGGCACGAAAGTTTTCAATTCGCTTCACGTATTGAACTAATGGAGAATGGTTTAATTTATAAGGAATATCCAGAAGTATTTGGATTTCAGTCAATTCAATGTCGTTGAATTATTTTATTACGATGAGCTAAACATCTGCGTTATAATAAAATTATTGCAAAAAACACAGTTTGGATTTTATTTTAATTTCCTTATCGGGAACTTTTTTTTTATTTCTCAAATTATTATTTTTCAAACTGAAAATAAAAATCAAATATTTATGTATATATATTGAACCTAAATTGATATTAGAAAACTTTATTTGATAAAAATATTGTTTTAGATATGTATATGTAATGATTTCTTTATTTTACAGCGCTAGTGAAATTATTTTTTACTCAATTACAAAATGTTTTACAAGCATAAAAATCACTTCTGTAATGCGAAGTTTTCACTCAACTCTTGGGATGTAATAAAAGTAATTTAAAATCTCTTAAACTGTTGCATACACAGTTTGATGATTGCATACACAGATAATAGTTTAAATTCTATCATCACTCCTAGAAATGGGGATTATTATTTCTGAATTGTTAATGCAAGTGATTATGTTGGGGATGAATTTTTCGAAGAATGTTCAAAAATAGCTATATTTTTTAATATTTACATAAAAAAAGTAAAAAAAACATCTATAAGACCAAAGTTTATCAATTAAGGAACAGAAGTGTTTTTTAAAAATTAAAAAAAGGTAAGAATATTTTGTAAAACTTAATAGAATAAACGCGTAATTTGTAAAACTTAAGCTATTCCACGTTTTTCAATGGCTGCAAAAATAAAATGTTAATTCAAATATTTGATGTCAATAAAGTATGCACAAAAGCAAGATGAAGGTAAATTTTTATTTCATGGTAAAACTTTAAAAAAAAATGTTTTTTTTTGTTAATTTTTTAATGTAAATGACATTTTCATACACATACTTAAACCCATCTATGTACATCAGGAATTTTTTTATTGGTGAAACGAAATCTTATGGATCCTAAATTGGGGCATCCCTGACATAATTTTTGAATTCTTGTGATCAGTCAGCCATCTTTTCTCTATCAATTTACTCACTTAGAATCACTTTTGCATTAATCATTTCTTTATTTTAATAGTTGAATACAAAGTCAATAAATATATGTGTTCACCCATCTTGCTGATTCCTTCCTGATAATATGGATACAGAACTGATATCGTATTTTGATACATCGAAGGTTTTCTAAAAGAATATCCAGATTATATTATACCACTTTTCTAAATGCAATACAATTATCCGTATTGACAGATACATCTGAAATGTTCTTATTGTTATTGAAGTTCAAAATTTCTTATATAAATGAAATTTCAACCGGTTACAGAGGAAAATATTATTATAGAGGATTTCCTCATTATAAAAAAATCACTATAATATTAGTGTATTATAAATAAGTAAAAAGGCATTCAAACGAAAAAATCTATAGATATAAAAAAAATGATAATTGGGAAAAATTCCCATAAGAGTGCAAATAACTTATGAAGGTTTCGCAGTTACAAATAAGATGTACATTCTAGCTTCCAAAGATGCAAGGGTACCTGGAAGATAACAATTATAAAATTTTATATAGTTTTAGCAAAACTGAAATGCGTTCTGATATGGTTGCAAAATCTAACCGAGATAATTTATTTAGTAAAATATTAAACAATTGTCTTCAGTGCAATTTTTAATGGAGGAGTTTTATATTAATTAAAAGAGGGACGTACATTATTTTTTTTTTAAATGTCAAGCTCAGAGAAATAAATTAAATCTGAAGAAATAATTTTTTTTTTTTTGAAAAAAAAAGGTGCTTTCTCTTTGCATTTTCAGAAATAACAACTTTTGAAGACTCTGTGAATGTCTCAGTTACCAACAAAAACCGGAATGAGACTTCACCGAAGAAAGGCTTTTAATGACATAATTGAAAATGACATACTAAGCTTTCAAAAGTCAAAAATAATTTGGGATACATTCTTTCTCATTTGGACTTATTAACTGAAAAGTTAAAAAAGATATTTCGGGAACATATCTGCAATTTTTTTAAGATTGAGATTTCCTTTTAATTCACAGAGCACTTAAACAGAAAAAAAATTGAAAATGAATTTCACATTTTTTAAATTTAATAAGTGCACAACTTTTGAGAATAGTTAAATTGTCTGCTTTATAACTTATATATATATATATATATATATATTATTGTTAGTAAACTAGTTGTAATTTTTAAATTAATTCCATTTTACCTACAAATTTAATAGAGCTATATTTCTATAAATTTGGTTTAATTTACAGATTAAAAGGCAGAAAAGCAAAAAGCATCTTAGTTGGACGTTATCAAAGGCTGGAATTTAAAAAAAATCATTTTATTGCGTCTTTTTAATTCTAATGTTGTGTACAATTATTTTATTATAATCTGAATATATTCAAAAACAGAGAAACATTTTAAATGTCATTCACTCCATAAATTATTATAATTCAATTGGTCAGTTTTTGAAAATCATAAATTTTAAATATCCTCGTATTATAAATCGAATATTTTTTAATTACTTATCGAATTGATTGAAGATTTCCGATTTCAACGTTTTATAGGAGGATTTTTTTAAAAATTTATTTAAAATTAACTTCTTAGGATAAGAATCTACCATTAAGGTAGGACAATATTTTTTACACTAAGAAGTTCTATTATTCTCAAATATTTTAAATGCCACGGAAAAAAACATGAAATAACACACTACAGTCACAGAAGAAATCAAATTAGAACAAAAGAAAATGCATTTTATAAATAAAAATATTCTACAACTTTCCGCGTATTTTCACATAAATAAATATATATGAAAGATTGAGACAAGATAAAGAATTATTTAGTTTATGCTCATATTACTGACATTCATCACCTTACAGATACTATTAGCTCACCACACTGCTTCTCATAGCAGAACCTTTTCTACCATTTTCTTGAATCTGAAAAGTTATTTAGTTTATTTACCTTGTCGGAATTTTTAGGTTATTAATGTAAAATCACGAAGAGTACCAGAGAAGATATTTGCTTGTTTCTTCCTATGCATGACTACTGTAGGAAATATATAATCACAATTATTACTTATTTATATTTTGTTCTTGTTAATCCAACCAAAATGTACCGAACTTTTAACGTTTCCGATTGGCACAAGATGCCTAGGGTAAGTAGACAGGACCAAATAAAAACATTTTCCTTTTGGCGTTTATTCACAAGTTTTTTTTATTTGCAAATGTATGATTTTTTCAATCAGCATGCTCCAGAAACTGTTTATCATTATTTTATAAGGCTTTTTATAGATATATGATGATACATAAGTATAAAATATTTTAAACATCTAACCATTGGAGAAAAAAATGTTACGTAAGAAGGCAAGACATAAGACGTTATAGAAGTAGAGCTAAAATTTTCAGGATGCAAATAAATTGATATTAAGAATCTATATTTAATATCCTGTAAAAAAAAAAAAAGTCCGACACTCATGACAACATCTGAAATTTCTAAAGAAAATAAATTGCCATAAATCTTGAATGGTGCGGGATTTCTTTTGCCCCTCCATCAGAAAATTTGATAGAAATTTTAAACATATACTCATCGTGGCACGGGAGATACACAGAGCTTTGAAAGCAGAAAGCATGTGTCTTCAATTATTGATAATAAATTGAAACAATTTCTGATCATTTATATCAGCTGAAATTTATTGGAATTAAAATAAATTGGAAAATATTATGCAAAAAGCAATAAAAAAATTAGCCATTCTTATTAGTCAAAAAATATATGACTTTCTCACAAATTTTTCTTTTAATTTCTCCAAACAAATTTTTAAAATATCTTAATTATGAAAATTACGGACATAAATAAGATAATTTAATACGCTTACTTAAAATATTACTTATTACAATAAGTAATATTTTAAATATTCTCAGATAACTTGTAATGTGCAAATAAAAGAAGCAGGTAATTTTGCATATATATATATATATATATATATTCTTATTAGTCAAATATCCTACTGAATTCTGTCAGTTCATCAGGAGATGTGCTGTGGTCGATTACTACGTGTGGGCTACTGCAGCGTTTCTCAACCTTTCAGTATTCGTGGCCCAGCTTTCAATCATAATTTTCATCAAAACATGAATGTCAATATTAGCAGGTAATTTTGTATATATAGCAGGTATTGTGTATATATATATATATATATATATATATATATGCAGTTTAGCACTATAAAATCTATTTTGGATTATTATTGCGAATAAACAAAAGAACAAACTTTATCGTTGCATAAATGATGTTAGACATTTAGACAATTTCCAGAATGACAGAAAAAGAGATAATATATGGATAGCAATTCAATGATTATAATTCCTATGAATAAGATGCGACCGCAACAGCAAATAGAAAAGATAAATCTTCTGACTTTGAAGTGATATCGACAAGAAGCCTGATCCAGAGGGAAGACTCAAGGCTCATCTTGTTTCTTCATCTATTGATTACTAGTGAGGTTCTTTATTTGATTTTCCTGTATCTGCGTATTAAATATAAGTATCAATTGCACAGTCTATTTGTATTTTTTTAAGGAGCGAATTTCTTCCAGAAATATTTCAACTAAAATATTATTTTAAATATTTATTGATATATAAATAATTTTAGTAGGTATAGATAATAATTTTTATTAGCAAAATTTGTTAAGTAACAAAATTTGAGAAATAGTAAAGACCACTGGTATGAAAATGAAATCTGAATATATTTTCTTTATTGTAATAGAAGATTTACTTTAAATGAAAGGAAATGAGGAAAATCATTCCTTTTTATCAATCAATTCATTGAGATAAAAATTTTTGGCAGAAATGAAAACGAAAATCTTATTTGCATCATTCCATTTATGTAGCATGAGATTTATCGTTGTCATTAGATCAAAAATTTTTCAACTTTCAAGGACATTATTTATTTACTCACATTTGCCTTTTAAGTATTTATTTTATTTTACTACTGTTTAAAATGACTAAAGATAGTGATAACTAATAATTTTCTTTAAAAAACTGCATTGATTTCTCGGACATTAGGACATTATAAATAAGGATTAGAGCAAGAAAAAATAAGCATCAGAGATCTATCTAAAATAATCAAGAAGAAAAAAAAATTTAATGGTTTTTATAGCATATGTAGCATCCGTTAGATGAATTCGTTACTGAGAAATAAAGTGATGAAATTTGTAGATTAATGTATATGTATAGTTTACAATTTGGAATTATATGCCATTTTTCCGTCTTTTATAATAATTTCTCACATACATCTAAAAAACAAAAGATAGGAATTCCTATAAGATCTAATATTTGAAACATATAAGCCCATATTTAACATTATTTATTTACGAAATGTATATATATATATATAACTTATGAAAACGTCAGTAGTAATGATATCGTATTATATTTCATATAAAGTTATAAGAAATACACAATAAGGAATATACTAACAATCAATATGAATTACTGAATATTTAATTGCCATGATAAGCGAAAGAACGATGGAGTATTCATTCTCAAGCGCCAGTTTGCAGATTAAATTAGAATATTTCCCGACTTTAATGGCACATATAATTTATTAAAATAATTTTAATTTGTTGAAAGTATTAGTAGGTAAGAAAACCAAAGTTTATAAAAAAAATGTCCTAGAATAGACAAAGCAAAATCACGTATTTCAATCTTCTTCATGTCCTTTCAGTTTTGGTTTATTTAAGACTAGCCGCCTTTGGCGACCAGGCGGTTCGCCAATCTTAATGTTCGTTAAAATTTTAATAATTAAATATTTTATGCAATTCCAACTTTAATAGATTCTTCAGCAAAATATTTTAAAACTTCAAATTTTGATAGTCATATAATTCACTCATAATATTATAAAGGTCTTCAGTCATAACGTGATATGTATCTCACTAATTTAATGTTAGCTCCCGTAGAATTTATGCTTTAAATTAAAGTGTAAATGATGAATCTGCAATTAATATAATAATATTTTTTACTGAAACAAAGCATTTTTTTTTTTAATAATATGATTACCGATAATAGAGTCACTGAGCGTTTAAACTTTATGGGCACTAAAGAATATCTTTCTTAATTTATGTAATATCTCAAGAATTTGTCAACAAAAATTTCTCAGATTCATCATGAACAGATCGATTCATTGACAATGTTTCATTTTAAATGCATCAAACACTAAGAAAATAAAATGAATCGTTTAAAATAATCGGTCTAAAACAGGTTTAAAAAAACTACTTAAAAAACGATGTACTTTAAACTATAAGCATATACAAAATATATATATAACTAACATAAATACAATTTAATTACAAAGGCATGCAACTAACATAAAAATAATTTAAATCATTGAAAACAGGTTTAAAAAACTACTTAAAAAACGATGTACTTAAAACTATAAGCATATACAACAAATATATAACTAACATAAATACAATTTACTTACAAAAGCATGCAACTAACCTAAAAATAATTTAAATCATCCGTTGATAGTGGTTGTCATGACAACAATCAGAACAATGCGCATGCGTGAATTTTCTTCGCTAGTTAGGTAACGCAAATGCGTGAATTTTTCTACGCCAGTTGGGGTAACGCTATGCGGATTAGAAATTTTTAATTTCCTTTATTCTGTTTTATTTTAATTCAAAAGTACTTCAGAATGAATCTGAAAGATTGATTCATTAACAATGTTTAGTTTTAAATGCATGAAACATTAAGAAAATAAACAGAATCGTTTGAAATAATCCGCCGAAAAATCTTAACCCTAGCCTCATTACTGTTGGGAGAACTAAAGCCTAAATCATTTGGCGTTGGGGAAAATGGAAGATTATTTTGACGGAAAAGTTGGCGGTGGGGAAAATGGAAGCTTTTTTTGGCGGGAAAGTTAGTTTTTAATTAATAATTAAAATTCTAATTAAAATTTCAAAAAAAGGGACCCCAGGTGCACATTCCCGACCTCTAAGGTATACATGTACCAAATTTGGTAGCTGTATGTCAAATGACCTGGCCTGTAGAGCGCCAACACACACACACACACACACATTGAGCTTTATTATAAGTATAGATATAGATAAATAGCACATATGTTTCCAAAAATTAGTAAACTACTTTTTAAACTCCCCAAAAATCTCTATTGACTATTTTTATCTATGTTTGGACGAAAAATTAGAAAATTATAAATTATTGGCATACAAAATATTGTTAAAATTATTGTTATTGGATTTTGCTTTAACCTATTTATTTTATTTTTAAACGCATTTTTTCGCTTTACTAGCAAGTGAATACTGCGCACCTTGTACATATATAGAAAGGATAGGAATAGCTTATTTGGAAATTGTTCTGAAAATAATGCGTTTTTTATTAGAAAGTTGCAACTAATATCAGACAGATACAGGTTAAAGTTTCCTTGTAATCTCTGTTACCAATTGTATTAAAGTATCGAAGCTCCAGTTTTCAAATAATACAAAAGAATTATCGATACAAAATCTTTTTTAATGAAATGCTTATTGATATTATATTCTTAAAGCAGTAAAAATAATATTCATTTTTCTATCATGTGCGTCTGCCTTGGAAAATTATTCACCAATTTACAGATAATTGACGCTTCTTAAAGCCTGTTTTGTAACCTTGCAATGAAGTATTTTCATACCTCATGAAATATTAAATATTATACATTTTAATCAAGTATTGGTACGTCTTTTGAAGTATTTTATAGAATTATCAAAACATGAATGTCAATATTAGCATACATTTATTTTCAGTAAAACCATGTAATGACTTGTCAAACTGCGAATTTTGTTTAAGTTAGCGATGTCTTTTGCCTATTAGAATTTAAAAATAAGATTCCTTTCAATCATAAAAGGAATTATAATAACAAGTTACTTTCAAATTTCGAATATTTGAGGTAAATTTTTGCCTATCATATTTCGTACCATTTATAAAGAAATAGCGTTGCTTGAATTTCTCATTATTTATATCTAATAGTTTAATTATATTAACGTCCCGTTGTAAAGCAACACTAGGGCTACTTTGGCACCCCCCTCTCCACACCACACCAGCAGCAGGACGCTTAGCCCTAACGAACCTGAAACCCTACGGCTCACGAGCCGAAACCTTACCACCAGACCCCAGCGGCACATTTATATCTCATGGTTTGTAAATACGTTCACAATTTGTAAATGAACTGCAACAAAGGATTCGCTTTCGAACGATTCCATCTCTTATGAAGCTTATGCCCCACTTATACATTTGTGGCAAAATATTTACTTGAAAATCATAGAATTTGAATTCTAAAGTTGCTCTGTAAGTCATTACCACCGGTTATGAATAATATATTGTGTGTGCAATTTTATAATCAAAGAAGCCAGGAAAAAAACTTCAAAGATTTAGTGAAAGCAATAAGTATTTTTTTTTAGAAAATGTTAATATCATCTCATAAATATTAAAACTATCTAAATTTAAATGTCACTACTATACAAAGAAATGAGATTCCTAGATGTTGGAACAAACATGGCGGTATGATTGGTAATTCGGCATATATAAAATAAGCCTTGGAAATTCCAGCTTTAGAAACAAAGGTAAAAAATGATATTGGAAATCGAAAGTAATAAATTGATCAGTAAAGTCTCAAACATGATTGATGAGAAACATATTGATCTGAAGCCAGTGTTTCTGACTGTAGTCTGAATGTTCTATTGTTACAATATAAGTAAATTTTGCTTTGAAAAAGAGTTTATCTTGTAGAAAAAAAGACCAAAATCAACTACTGAGAGCCAATAATATAAATACTTCAATATTAAAAGTATAATACAGTACTTAAATATAAGTATAATAAAGTACTTCAATATTTGAAGTATAATAAAGTACTTCAAAAATTAGAAATATTAAGGAATGCCATTAATACCCCTCACAAGCACATTCAGGAAAACGTTCTTCTTAATATTCTCCAACAAAATTTATTTTTATTAAAAATATAAAATAGTGATAAAAATTTAGAAATATCTAAAACTTAAATGTTTCACTTTATATAGATCACTTAATGAATTGATCAAGTAAATTAAATTTATTCTTTCATTATTCCTTTATCCAAAACTTTTTGACATTTTAAGAAAAAGGAAAGAGCATTGTCATTGCACTTGATAACAACTGTTTGGTATTAAAAGAAATTACCCCGGTGATGCGAAATAGGAATATATATATACAACCGGAAAAAAAAAATTAGAATACATATTTCAATAAAATATTTTCCTTTCTTTTCCATTAAGAAGAAGACAGACATATGATCGTTTCAAACCTTTATCTATATATATATATACAACCGGAAAAAAATTAGAATACATATTTCAATAAAATATTCTCCTTTCTTTTCCATTAAGAAGAAGATAGACATATGATCGTTTCAAACCGCTTATGGACTTTCCTTTGTTTTGGGACATCATAAACCTATCTATCACGCATATCATGAAAAAGAGATATATTACCTTCAGTGTGATTTACCCTTCGACGAATCCAGTCTGAAAATGAAATGAAATTCTAATGGTATGAAAGTAGAACATCTGCTTAAATGTAAATACATATATATTTATATGTAATGATATTTTAATTCTAATTTCAATTTAATTAATTTCCACGATTTTATATTAATTTAGTCCATAGTAACTTCATTCTAAAAATATTCTCTTATTTCGTGATCCGATTCCACTTTCGGTTTCATTAATTCCTCTGTAAAACTAATGCGCCATCAGTAATACGTATCAAATGAAAGTGATACATCCGTTGACCTTGCCAAAGGTCATCATATGTATTCCATCGGCGCGTGGCCGGAAATCCCATGTTATATAAGACTAGTGATTATTCCTATCGTCGACAAATATATTATGTTTGAACCCATTGTAGTTGTTTCATACTTTCTTGTATAATTTATAAAAATGCTTGTTTTATTTCAAAAGAGACAAAATTAATTAAAAATTGCTCAAATATTTTGTTTATTTCTTTCAGAAGTAATTCTTATTATTGAGCCACCTTTGGTTCGAATTTAGATGAAGTCCAAAATATTCTGCAATTATACATTAAAAAAAATGCCAATCTTTAATTATGAAACAATTTTTCTCATATTCGCGTAATTCTGAAATAAATAAATGTAGCAATGATAGTAATTGAAGTTTTATCTGAATTCCAAGAGAGTTGCAGACAGACTATTAAAACATGTAAAATGATAATAAAAATTATGAAGAAAGAAAAGTAAAATTTATTTTGTAACTAGTTCTCATTAAAATTTCTATAATTAGTTTATCATTTTTAAAAATTTATGTAATTACATTTAGTATTCATTTCCCATTATTATAGTTTGTAATTATTTCCCTTAATTTCTCGCATATGCTTAAGAATTATGTGTCTGGAATAGTAATGGAAATATATTTCATAATTTTTTTCAACAGATTTAAAAGAAATAATGAACATATAATGTTGTATTAAGAAAGTTTAAGGCTCGTAATTTCGGAAAATGAGTTAAATGTTTGCATTTAATCAACTTTTTAAAATGAGAAGTTTTTAAATACTGTACTTATTCAAAATTGGGGAGAATTTTTCTGAAACACGACATTTAGGTGTTAAATTTGCGAAACAATTCTCAAGGATCCTCTTTAAGCAATTCACTTCACGTCATTCAAATGCGATTGCTGGAAGCTAATCCAGGTTTCTAGCATCATCCGCTTCATTACCTTCTGCTCGATGGGATCGATGGCATTACACTATCATCAAAGTGATAATAAGACAGATAAACCGTGGGCAATGCAATCGAAGGATCATGAGAAACTGTATTGCGAAAGTACTTGCTACTTGGACTCGTTATAACAGAGCTGATTTGCGATTATTTTCTGATTTCTTTCCAATTCTTACAAATTTTGTTTGAGTTACCTATTAAATTCATATTTGTATCATCAAACGGTTAAAAAATAATTAATTTTTTATAAAGAAATAAAATTGTCAATTATTCCAAATATATAATTTTAAAGCAGTTTTTTTGATCTGGCCGTTTAGTCATTGAATTTTATTTAAAATGTAATCATATATCAATGTGGTTTTACTGCTCCAAATTGATTATGCATTCGAAATTATCAGTCATATTTATTTACAAGAATACATTAGTTCTCTTTGCCATTTATGCCACGGAATGGTGTAGCAATAATAATGTAATTGAAATTTAATGGTTAGTTAGAATTAAATTCTCTGTGTTCGGAATATAGATTAAAAAATGACTATTAGAACAAGAAATATGCATACGAGTATGTTTCGGAATGCACTAAAATGTAAGTAAAAGCATAGCCATGAAGGAAAAGCTTTTTGTGGAAGTCCACATACATTTTAATAATCAAAAAACATAATAAAATTATACTTTTTAAATCCCGATTTTATTTATAGAAGATAAAATGAAACCGTTTAAATTGTTTCCTATTGTTTGTTTTTTCAACTGTTTCTTTATTATTTCTATTAAATAATTTAAAAATCAAATTGGCGGTCAAATGACATCCCTTGTATAGATTTAAAATTTAAATTATTAGCTGAATGAATTTATATGTTAATTAATAATAAAGACCTAAAATATTAAAGTTGCGCACAGTCGTTAAGAATATACAAGTATGCAAAGTTTCAAATTTTTAACCTATGAGGAGTTCAAAATCGATTGTAATCTATTCAAAATCTTGATATAATACGAAGTTAAATATTTGTGTTTAAAACATATGTAGAAAACATTTTAATTAATAGGCTTCAAATTCTTAATACTTAATAAAAATAAATCAAAGGAATTATAATAGTATGGTGTCAACTGGTAAAATACTTGATTATGAAATTTAAGTATTAATTAATTTAAGAATTTGTAAAGTATTTTTTTCTCCAATAAACAAATTCTACCGTGAGCAATTGTTGCGCTCAGTTTAAAAACCTATTTGTAAATAGATTTTTAATATTGAAATCCCAATATTTCCAAAAAATTTTATGTGAAAGCATTAACACATTGCAAGATCTTTGAAATAACTTCCAAACAGGTTATATAATCCACAAAAATTAATTGCATTAATTAAATTAATTAATTAATTATAATTTTTATAGATATAGAACCGATATAAAATAACACTGATACTAATGTCTGATGAAAGAAAACATGAACGTAAGAATCGAAAGAGTACAAAATAAGTGACTGAAATGTTAGATTATATTTGGTTTTGCTGAGCGATATACAGCGTTAGTGATTTGACACTGTAAGAAATGAAAATAAAGTAAAAATAAATGTATGAATGAGAATTCAGCAAATCTTAAAATAATAAAAAATATGTACTAGAAACATATATCCATATCCAATGTAAACATACTAGATAAATAATGATCAGACTTTCTTAGTTTATATAATTTATAGGTGGCTGAAGCTATTTTTTCTTCTCACTTTTTCATATGTCTTCTGATGCCATTTTCAAATAAATGCACCAAAATTATCCTTTTAATCATGATGATGGAAAAAAAAGAACCTCACCGTGTTTGAAAGCATGAAAGCCTTCTTTCGTGAAAAACAGAACTATCATATCAATTTTAAACTTATAAAAGAAATGGGTTAATAAATTTCTCTACAGGATTTGACGGAACCTAAACGGAAGAATTTTCAAACCTCTAGATTGTCTTGAATATTATTACTGCTCACGTGCCCCATATAAAGGGAACGCATAACTAGCTTTCAGTTTGTCCCTTACATTTAAACTCGAAATTTCTTGATGTAGTCTTCTAAAAGTTTGGATAAATCTGCATTACTCTTAAGCTATCAATTTCCTCAGCAAATCATGGAAAGAAGGGCCTTCAAATTTGTAGCATCGCTAATAAAATGCTGGATATAATCAGCAACAGCTCTTCCTCTTTCCCTTTCCATTCAAGTCTGGTGAATTATGAAAAAAAAAATTCAATTAACTAAAACAATCTTTAGCATTTTGATCTCGCTAGACTTCTAGTATAAAATTTCAGACAAAGTATGATTTTTAATTTTTACTTTTTCATGGACAAAATATAAAGTTATATAAATAAAAAAAATTGAACTCAAAACTATGACGAATCTACACTTTCAGAACTCCTGGAATTACAAAAACACATTTTTATTATGCCTCTCCTTATGTGAATAAGATGCTTAAAACAATTTTGATATATGGACTCAAGAACCAAATTATATATATTTACCAGATTGGTAATGAAATCCATTTATAGGAAATTTGTCTGGCTGTCAAATTATATTCACTAAGATATTAGTATTACTGTGAGATGATTTTCAGCTGTTTTAAGATTTTAAATGATGATATTTTTTTTCTTCGCAGATTTATATTTTTGAATCTTAGAATAATTTTATTGAATATTTAAAAAAAATATATAGAATTAGGCTGAATATCTATGCAACAATAATCAATCTAATAAATCATAATAATGCATCAGTAATCAATCTAATAAATCATAATAATGCATCAGTAATCAATCTAATAAATCATAATAATGCATCAGTAATCAATCAAGAATAATAAATATCCATAAATGCAACGAATAATTACAGTGAAAGAAAAATCACCAGTCACACTAGGTTTTAGTATTCCATCCCCTTAATTTGCCCTGACATTATAATTGTAGCATTGTGTGATTTAGTATAGTTTTTATAAAACAGTATGCTTTAAATTCAAAGATATTTATCCCTAAATAATTATCCCTAATTGTTAATCCCTAAATAGTTATCCCTAATTGAGTAATGTTAATAAATTTGCGGTGTTTAGTTAATTAAATGACAAACTTTGCATTATCTCATCTGAATTAAATATATTTAAAAATTTTTTGTTTTTACTGCGCACACTTTAAATATTAATGTCACTCTTTACTGCAGTGACAGTTCCTTTTTCAGATAAGCTATCCGATAATTTTATAATGTTTCTGAAAGAAAAACATGTCATTCTTGTCAAGAAAAAAAAAAGAAAGAAAAAGAAAAACTGCACGCTCTGTCATCGATTTGAGTGTTGGGTCTACATCGAATTTGATATTCCATTTCATTCTTCAGGTATCCAAAGTATTCACTTCATATTAGAAATTTCTACTTCGTGCAGGAAATTAACGCATCTGCAATGTAAGTTTAATGGTGTGCACAACGAAACATAAAGGTATTGTTATAAATAACATAATATGCGTCATATAAAATGATATTTAAAGGTTAATGTTTGTTCAAACAATAAGAGTATTGTTGTAGGCCGGGACAGCCTGGTCGGTAGAGCGTTGGATTCGCGTCCCTTAGGTTGCGAGTTCGAACCCCGCCGGGCCGAAGATTCCACGCGTGATTGGTGGCTGACGCGCGTATAAATCTGTTGTGGTCACAAAGTCCTCCATGTCGAGAGTAATGCCACTAGGGGTACTGGATCAGGGGTGATCGTTCTCTGATTCAGGTCTACTGAATTACGATCTGTAGATGCGTGAATGGAGTCCGCCCTGTAAAAAGGGTTGAGACATGTGTGTAGCTGAGACGTTCTCTTGGCCCTAGATGGCGCTACTGTAAAAACAAGAGACGCTCCCCCGCCGGCTTAAAATCGCCATCTTCGTAACATCGGGTTTGTCCATGGCAAGTGCCTTAAGAAACAACTACAGAATGATGTAGAAAGTTAAATTCTGTGTGATTTTCGATTTACTATGCTTTAAATAATGCACATAATGTATAAGTATTCTGAGTCATTTAACATATTTCTATCCTTCTTGAAAATCAATATTACTATTGGATGATCTGAGTGCAAAGAAATACAGACTTGTTGAACAACTCTCGTTGATTAGCTTCTTTAAGTGAATAACTAAAATTTAGCTCGTTAAATTAGTTACATATTTCGAATCTTGATGACATTCGGTCTGAATAATTTTATAAGATTTCCGTTATAACTGTCTCCAAAATTAGGAAATAAAATATGCTACAAACTTTTCAAGCGAAATTAAAAATTATTAAATACAAATAGTTATATTTCCTCTAATATTTGAAGTATTTTATTTAAGATGTAGTATAAATCTTCGATTGATTGTGTCAGATTTTATAATATAATTAAATGGAAAATGCTGCATGTTATAATCCATAAACGTACGGAATCTATTGTAACTTTCTTAATATGGGCACAATTCTTATGAAAATACATTTTTATATCATAGACATTTATTAAAAATTGCTAGCTGAAATTAATTTAAATTTCATAGATTCTCATCTCTCTCCTTATAATATTCTTGGTCAGATATTCATAATAAAATGTGAATTTATGTTTATTGTTTTCACGTTGAAAGTTCAGGCGATTAAACTGCAAATATTTGAAGACAAAAAAATTCGTTAATTTAAACGTACCCGGATATTTTCGATTAGAGAATGCATTTATCACACAATTAAGAAAATTACTTTAACAAAAAAAATATATTAAAATTATATATTTGAAATAAAAAAATCATTGTAATTAACTAGTTTAATACATTTTTATACTAAACATCGATATATTCATCAAACTTTATAAATAACATTTCTTAAGACAAGGAATGCACTATCACGTATACCTAAAAATGCTTATCTTTAATTATTATTAAGATTATGTTTAAGTAATGCCAAAGATGGGAATGCAATTCAAATATTTTCTTTAAAATAGTACAAAATTAGTATATATAAAAAAATTAATAAAATAGAATTTGAATATAATTTTGTCCATAAATAAAATTTTGATTCATTTCAATTTCATACTTTTATTTAAATTAATAAAAAACTCTTCCGGCAATATAAATTTCAATAATACAACTCAATATTCTTTATTTCTTATTTAAATAAATAAAAAAAATATCAGCAAAATAAATTTCAGTTATTTCAAACATTTTTCAGAGGAATAAACTTAGTTATACAACTGAATTTTCTAAATACTTTATATGACATCTAAAAACTGTTTTGCAGTGAAAAATAATTCTTTTCAGCATATTTCTTACTATTAAACGATAAATATATTCGCGAATTTTTTATAACTATATCATCCAAAAGCAAACAATTGACTGAATAATGAAAAATATTAAATAATTGAAGCAAACCTTACACTTTCTGAGCCAACATAATAATAAATCTCATCGAAGCACAGAATTGCTCTATTTTTAAGCTGTCAACAAATGAGACACGTTCATCATTTCTGCAATTCTACTAAAATCTTTGCCCAATAGAAATACAAAATCATGATAAAGAAAATAATGTTTTGGAAAAACCAGTACATTTTCTTAAAATGCAAACATCATAACCGATATAGCATCCGAAGTTGACGGAAAGAAGCATAAATACCGCACCTAGAGGACATAAACTGGCTTTCTGATGCTCAAAGATTCATAGCTGGCATCATCTTAGGGTAGATAAAACATTTTTTCCTCATTGTTCCGCCTTTATTTTCCCTCATAACAGCAGAAGCACTCACCCAAACCATACAGCATAAAAGGCTTCCTCACCGCAATATAAAAAATAAAGCCCCTCCGTGTTTGAAAATATGTCTTTTTTTTTTTTTTTTGAAAAAGGGAACGTAGGAATAAATCTTAGCCCTTTAAGAACTCCTGTTATTGATTCTTTTGCTTCGAGGATTTAGGGAAACCAAAATGGTTGAAGGTTTAAATCTCACTGGCTGTTTTCAAACAGTTCAAGAAATCACGTGCATAGCCCGTGTAAATAGAACATATAGTAGGCTTTCATTTCATCGCTTCCCTTTTCATCGTGAAATATTTGAAGCGGCAAACGATAAATCTTGGATAAGTTAACTTTGCAGTTTTGCGGCTCAGAAGTTTCTGCGAATATTTTAAAGCGTGACTCTCCTGTTTGAGAGTATCATTAAGAAAATCTGTTATGCTTGCAGTTTGCAATTTGCATTGCATTTTTATACAGTCGTTGTTTGGTGGGTTGGAATTGTTTATGTTTCTGGATATAAAAATAATGTAAACATGATATTAATTTTGTTTGATATTCTATCAATATTACAGCTAATATAACTGAAACGACATTGACTGGCAGTTATAAATCGAAAAGGAATATGGAATATTATAAGAAAAATCTGAATAATTTTTCTTGTTATTCTTGCTTAGCAATACAAGCTAATATTGTTTATCTTATCAAACTAATAATTTTAATGTAAATAAACAAATTTCGTATAGAAATATTAATGGCTAAAAAATTGCAATTAATTAAATAACAAATTTGCTTGCTTTATTCAGATAAGAATTTTTAAGTCCAATAAAAAATCCTTATATAATATAAAAGATTCTAGCTTCCTTCTTGTATTTATGGAATAATTATTATTATAAAATTTATTCTTTTGTGATTATATCTTTAAACAGTACGACGAAGAATGTGTTTTCATGTTGTTGTTGTTACTAATGACACTTGTCATAGACGGAGTCAGCGATTTTAAGCAGAGAGAGAGAGAGTTCCTTTCTTTTTCAATAGCACCACCTAGGGCCAAGAGTGCGATTTAATTACTCATGCGTCACATTAGCTTGTGGCGGTTTGGTATGAGCTAGGATATAACCTGGGACCTTGTGGTTCGCAGCCCACTAACATGACCACGATACGAAAGCAATTGCTCGGATAGCGTAGCTGTTAACTAGCTTATAAGCTATTCACTACATACTCTCCGTCCAGTGAGTCGGCGGTGAGACGAACGATACGGCTGTTGAGTAGTGATGTATTAGCTGTTGATTCTAATGAGTCTGTACCCATTTGAGTAGCTCCAATCGTTACGGCGAGCGTGTGTGGGTGAATGGTTGCGGTTGCTGCGTCAAGTGAGTCTGACGACCAACGTGGCGAATTGAATTGAGCGAGGATAGAACCTGGGACCTTGCGGTACGCAGCCTAGTAACATGGCCACGGCATGAAAGTAATTGCTTGGATAGCGTAGCTGTTAACTGGCATATAAGCTATTCACTACACGCTTACACAACGTCTTTTTACAGGGAGCACATTCACACACCTCGCAGATAGAACACAGTTGAAGAACAACCATGCACGAACCGAGACTCGAACTTGGGATGCTCAGATCACGGAGAAGAAGCGCTACCCCTATGCCAAGATACCGGATTCATGCGAATGGGTTTTGTTTGAAAATTGATAAAATCTTGATAGATTTCAAATCTTGATTAAAGTCTTTTTGAATTAATGCGTTCGTGTATAGACAGAACATATAATTTCAAAAATATATAGAGAGAGATCAGATGAATGAAGAATCATCAAAATCGACAATTCGAACATGTTGGCAATAACAGCATTTGACAGCAATTACACATCTGTAAACCTCATACTCGAGAAAAAGTTGAAACCCATTTGTTCTAGGAAGAACATTTGTTGTATTTAAATCCCTCTTAGCCTTATCGTATTACACATATATAGTTATTTTAGTTCTTTCTATCTTATCATCAGCGACTCATTCCTCATTCTTGATATTATTCTGAGTGGTAATGAGTGGATCCTTGTTTTGAATTTTTTTTTATTCAATACTCTTTCGCATCATACTTAGAAAGTGTAAAGAGAGGCACAAATCAGTCAGTACTATACTGGGCTAAATAAACATTAATACGTAATTGTAAAACTAATTAGTCATTGGGACCAAATACATGTTGAAAAACCTTCACTTTCCAAAGTCAATTATACAAAACAGCTTTTATAG
Source organism: Argiope bruennichi (assembly GCF_947563725.1). Taxonomy (NCBI): domain Eukaryota; kingdom Metazoa; phylum Arthropoda; class Arachnida; order Araneae; family Araneidae; genus Argiope; species Argiope bruennichi. Next base: position 118,845,814 of record NC_079154.1, read on the forward strand.
AGTGTTATATTCGCGCCGAAACATTAATGACAATAGTTCTCTCAGTTCAAGCGGCTAAAACGACGAAGGATATTTCTAAGTGGCATAATTTATCATACAAATAAAAGTTTAGGGCATTCCATTCATTAAGATAAATATAATAATGCTTGAGGATTAGTTAGTATAATAATGCTTGAGGTTTATTTTTCAAAATTGTGCATTTATTTTGCACTTAATGACTTTTCCAATTTTGATTTAACAGGAGAAAGTGTTAACTACATCAAATTGTGAGATACAAAGGTTTTACGACATCAAACACTGGAAGTATTATGTAAGCTTATTTTTATATACATTTTATATAATTAATGATTTTACTTGTCGCCTGTAGGCGGCATTTCCGGAACAATGTCTAATAAGTTGTTGGATTTTGTAGAATTGTTTGATGAAAGTATCCTCATTCGCATCGGAGGAAGCTAATTTTTTGTCGAAAGTTTATTTTTAGTTCAAGATTTGGAAATATTTACTATAAAATTATGCCAAAAAGAGAAAACTTGATTAGAAAAAAGCAGAATTCAAGAATTTTAATTAATTTATTTGTAATTTTTTACCAGAAATTCCACTAAAGCCAAATTAAGATATTTTAATTACTGTCTTTCAAATTTGAATTTAATAATTAAACTGTAAAAAAAATGGTAACTTTGACTTTTTAAAAGTTTGAAGTTATCTTTAACGTTTCGTTTTGAAAATGAAAAGTATTTTCTGATAATAAACTAGAATTTGGTGCCAAATTTCTTATTTTTAGTTTTTATTTGCTCATTTTGATTAAATTTGCAAAAAAAAAAAAAAAAAAAAAAAATGTTTTTCCGTTTGTATTGATTTCAAATAGAAGCAATCTGCCATTAATTTACACAGTCATTAAAAGCATAATAGTAATCAGCTTACTTATTCTGGAATTTGATCATCCACTTTTCATAGTATTTCCTGGAAATGAAAAAAAAGCTCTCGCCCAGGTGACAAGTGAAAATGAAATGATGCCCTTAATCTGCTCGGAAAATGACAGCTTTATTCTTTTGATCATCGTTACCTTTTTGCAAAGGAAAAAAGATGCCTACTTAAATATAAATATCTACATGTCCACTCTGTAACTAAGTATTCTAAAACTATTATTTTTATACATATAAATATAGGATAAATGGAAATTGTAAATTAATTCTTGTTTCAAGCGAAAAATTAATTGCAATAGTGAAATACTTTTATTTATTGCATTTATTGTATGCACCTTTTTTTTAAACTTTTAACAAAATATTCTTACATTGCTTGAAAATTTTGGTGAACTTTCATTGCTTCCAGGCAGAAAATAATCTTTTATGCAGTTTCTAGGGATGTGAAGACATTAAATATTAATTACCAATGATAAAGAAAACCAATACAAGAAAAAAAAATTGAAAACTAATTATTAATTTAATAAATTTTGTAAAAAAACTCTTTGCTGAATGCTTGCACTTTCTGATATTGCATTTTGATTACTACCTTATCTTTCAAGAAAAATAATATTTCTTTTGCGCTTTCATTGCAAATGAGGGAATAAATAATCATTGCTTAATGAGCTGACTTTATTTTAATGAACGAATTCATTAATTTCCTTTTTTTTTACATTTAATGCATTCATTATTGGATAATATTCTGTAAACATAAAGAATAAAACATGTGTAATAACCATCATCAATGAATTAAAATAAATGAAGAATTTGTTCATTTTTATTTAATTAGTATTTCAAATGGTTTTAAACTGCAACCTTGATGAAAAAGGAAATGCCTCATTAGCAAGTCTTGCGAGCGTTAACATCTGAAAGTGACTTTTAAATGATTATTAGTCCATTTATTAAATAATAGTTTACGGTCAATTACTCCAACTTATTATTTACCTATCTAATTTACGTTGAGGGAGTTCTAAAAAAGCAATAACTATTTTTTTCTGAACTTTCGAAAAGAGAGAAATAATTATTCGTAAATTTATTCCAGCAATAATCTGTACTTTATTATGCTGAGCTAAAAATGTCAAAGCAGTCCTTTTGTAATGGGAGTATGTTTATAAAGTCTTTTATTATTGAATGAAATGAAGCTTAATTATAAATAAGTTAAATGATTCCATGGAGAAAAAGAAAAGTACAAAAGGACTAAATGAAAAGATTAAGTTGAGTTTCTTTTATGGTGTGCAAGTAATTATTTGCTTTTTTTTTTTTGTCTTAAATGAGAATTATATTAAAAACTCAAAGAAAGAAAAGTGCACTTTCTTTTGCACGTGTATTTAATATATTAAGATGTCCCATAAATTTCTTTCCTATTTCTAATATGAAATGAATAGACAATATTTAATGTTTCAGATATTATTTATTTTGTTATAAAAGAACCCTTTTGCTGTATCACCTTTTTCCATCTCTCAGGGAGCCTCATTATGCTTTCTTTCCAAAATTGTTGTGTTTTGGACAAGAAATAATTCTCGAGGTGCACTTTTGTTTCTATGATGGATTTAAAGCGATTATCGCGAAGATAATTTTTAACGACAGAATTAAATAATAAGTAGATGGAGCGAGATCTGAAATGCATGCAGGATGTTGTAAAACCTCCCAATCAAACTGTAAGAGCTTCTCTTTTACGACTAATGCAGTATGTGGTCTCGCTTTGTCATGATGAAAAACAACGCTTCATCGGTTCATTAATTCTGGCCGTTTTTTCACTATGGCAGCTTTCAACTGATCCAGTTGATGACAATATTTTGTATAATGTAATGTTTCAACATGAGGAAGGAGCTCGTAGAAAATTACGATTTTCCAATCCCACCAAATGGACAAAATAACTTATTTCGGATGTCGTCCTGGCTTGGGGTGTAGTAAAGCTCTAGTATGACTGAAACCGATGACATAGACGGGTTATAGATGAGCCTGCATGTTTGCACAAGCAGAGCCAGATAAGGCCATTCACGGCGCGATGAGAAAGAAACTTTTGGGACACCCTAATAAGTACAAATATATATATATATATATATATATATATATATATATATATATATATATATATATATATATATATATATATATATATATATATATATATATATATATATATATATTTGTACTTATGTTTCGGCATAGGAATATATGGTATGAAGCGAATGTGTTGAGAATCAAACTGAAAAAATGAGGCAAAAAAATTAAATCGTTGTTTATTTACATCATTGGAAAGGTCTTCTTTGCAGAAATGTTTGCAATAAATAATCAAATATGCTGCCACCAACATTAACACAAACTTGTCAGATGCGCTAGATGTGATGCTGTGACCAGAGAATACTAGTGGGCTTGATCATCGACATCTGCAAGAAAACGTAATTCGAATCTGCGTTTCTGTCTGTGATGGAAGATTTTACAACGAGTGAAAAGGCATATGTGCCACTAAAGCACGGTATGCTAATCAGACACGCTATTGTGGTATTAGGAAATGTTTTATAAACAAGCGCATGTCGAACTGAATATATTTCAATGGTTGAAACTGATCTTTGTGAAAATGTTTCATTCATCATCATTCATTTACTCAAGAATTTCTGGCGTAAGAATTGAAAACAGGAGCTGTATGGCATCCAAACATGGAAGAAATCGTGCTGAATGTGCCCACCCCACACCCCACAGAACCCACAAAAGTACAAGATATATATATATATATATATATATATATATATATATATATATATATATATATATATATATATATATATATATATATATATATATATATATATATATATATATATATATATATCGCAACATGAAAAGTAGCGTCATCCTGGAAGTAACAATGGTCCAACCCTTAAAAGTGCCACAGCGTAGGAAGCACATTGTTGTTAAAAATAGTGAAATGGGAATCGGCGTTGAGATTGCTATGACTTAAGATCAAAGGTCTCAGCCCATATCATGAGAAACATCCCTGTACCATAATTCGATCTCCGCCAATCTTTACTGTAGGCACAATGACAGAATGCGTTGTGCCTACCCCTGGTATATTAGCCTATTAACCCTGAAATTTTTTTAACTTTTACATTTTTCAATTCTACAGAAGCAAAAGTGTTTTCATAAAAGTGTTACCCTCATTTCATGAATGGCAATTGGTGATATTGTCTAATTATAATAATAAAACGAATGACTGCTCCTATTTTGGGGACATTTTATATAACATAAGAAAAGAAGGCTTCAGTACAACTTCCACGAATTTAATTTTTACGTTATATGCTGTATAATTTCTTATTCTTATAGACCGACTTAGCTCCATTTCATAATTTTGATTAAATGAATTCCTTGTATGCGTGTCTGTCATACTGCATTTAAATCTCCCTGAGAATTTTTCGAAAATTAATTATGACAAACAAGCAATGAAATTTGACGATAATTGCAAATCATAAACAAGTTTATTTGCATCTTAATTTACAGCCTCAGTCAATGATATGAAATATTTCAAAATTCATCTTCTGTTTACTTTACCATATAACGTGTGTTTCTGACAGATTTTGTGATTAATTAACATCTGTCTGTTAATTCGGAATTTTTGACTTCCCTCATCCTTGTCTCTAATTAGTAGCTTGACTCGAAAATGTTATCTTGTTCATTAATGAAATGGGAGTTTTGCAATTGTGATTTTCAAATAATTAAATAAACAAATAATTGTGATTAGTGACTGAATTGAAAGCAAACAACATTTCGATTCAATTAGCAAAATTCGAAATACTTTTAAACGAAAATATTGCATATCAACCTCTTAATTGTATTCAACAAAATTGAAAAACAAAGTTTGACATATGGATTGTTTAACATTTACTGATTTAAAAGGCAAAAGAATTTAGTGGCAACAAAAGGAACGATACAATGGCTTTCGCATACAGTTGAAGTTAGATTTGGTTTTAAAATTCTCGATGTTAAATATAAAAGAGAAAGAATAATTATCTTTGCTTTTACTTCTCAACAAACCAAGCCATTAGATCTAGAAGCACCAAATTTGACATAAATATTTTTTGTCTGGTAGAAAGACAGAGATATTTTTTTTCAAAATTTTAATTAGAATTTATGTTAGTCAAAAATTAAGAAGAAATTCCAATTTTAGCAGCATCTCTTCCAATAATATTACTCTAGTAAATAATTCATTATTGCTTAAAAATTAAAGAGAAAAAAAATGTTTTGGAAAAATAATTGGGATAATTAATTGCACAGCAATGAATTACAATTTAGGTACTGAGCAATTTTCCTTGAATTTGTATAATTTCTCGAAATTGCATTTTAATTCATTCTCAATAATATTCTAAACCTTCAATGAAATTCAAACAGTTTCGATAGTGTCATCTAATATCTAAAAGCGGGACTTTCTTGTTGTTCATAATGGCACTTGCCATGGACAAGCTCACTGCCTATGTCAGCGAATTTAAGCCAAGGGAGCGTCTCCAGTTTTAGTAGCGCCAACTAGTGCCAAGATTACGTGTTAACTACGCTAGCATCACATTCGCTTGCACAACCCCTTTTTACAGTGGGCACATTCACACATATCACACATAAAACAGATGAAGAACAACCATGCCCGAACCGGGACTCGAACACTGGACGCCCGGATCGCGGAGATGACGAGCTACCCCTATGCCAGGAAACCTGAAGAAAATCGCGCCGGCTGCGCGATTTTCTTCAGGTTGAAAGCCAAGAAATAAATATTCTGCTTTTTTTGTGAGGATTACATGACGAAAAAAAAAAAAAAAAAGATTATAATTCTAAAACAAAAATATAACACTCACTTAGATGATAAATTACCCAAACGATTAAGCCTTCAATGATTGTTTTTGTAAACCTGGCAGTATTAGAAAGGCTCATACGCAAAATAAATAAGTAAAAGGGTATGATAATAACACAGAATAAGTATCAGTTACAAATTGATTCTTTAATGATTATCTGTTGTAATTGAAGGCATTGTTGCACTAATTGTAAATATCTAATTATGCATAACAATAATTAAAATTAAAAGCAATTGATATTAATATCGGACAAGTAAAACGCCAAAAGGGTTTGTATACGAATATCATAAGCAATTTTTTATGTAAGTTTCTTCTCTATAGGAACATATCATCAAGTTACGAAATTTCCTACAGATATATTTTATCGAGTGAAAATTTGCAGAGGGGAGACATGTTGTGAACATTTAAAAGTAAATTTAACTATTTAAAAACCAAATTATATTGGATTTTTATCACGATGATTTAAATTGTCGCAGCTATTTGTCAAATTTTTAAGAAATTACTTTTTGACTGTGTAATCATTTTAGTTCCCCTGAAATGTAAAAATTTTTTTAATGATACTATACTGTGGTGAAAGCTTATAAGCCAGTTAGCAGCTACGCTACCCGGGCAATTGCCTTTGTATTGTGGTCATGTTACTCGGCTACGAACCACAAGGTCCAAAGTTATATCCTCCCTCATCGCCAATCCGCCACATTGGTGACCCAGACGTGATCCTTCAACCTTTGTACAGCTGTTGTGACGCCATCTACCCACAATCACAGTCGTCAGATTTACATAACGCAGCAATCCAAATTCGTCAGATTCACTGGACGCAGCAAAAGCATCAGCAACCACTCACCCACACAAGCTCGCCATAAAGCTTGACGCTAATTAAATGGGTACAGGCGCATTAGAATCAACAGCTAATACATCACCTCTCAACAGCCATATCGTTCGTCTCACCTCCGACTCACTGGAGGGAGAGTCTGTGGTGAAAAGCTTTTCAGCCAGTTAACAACGACGCTACCCGGGCAATTGCTTTTGTATCGTGGTCATATAACTGGACTGCGAACCACAACGTCTCAGGTTCTATCCTCGCGCATCACAACTAGCTACAATAAATACTATGAACAGAATGTTGTTGAATGTCCCGGCATAGATATAGATAGGAGTTCTGTACATATATAGATTAAAGATAATTATTTTTCACAAGAAATTACGATATTATGAATAAACATATGTTATTCAATCATTATATATTCAGTAAATGGCTAAACTAAATTTTTTGAACTACTACTGCGATGTACATTTCTCCCTTAGTATCATAATGATAAAAAAAAAAGATATTCAAGTTTAATCCAAGTTTGTGTGACTGCAAATCATAGACAACATTCAAGATATGTTACAAAATTTATAAGTGTACTAATATTTGGCTAAGGATATTACTCATGCAAACGTAAAATTTTATAAAATGTATGCTTAAAATGCATTTTTTTCAAACTCTAATGGTCAGCTATCGAAAAATGTTGAATGAAGCAAGTATGTACTTTATTTACTGTGAATGGTGTTCAAATCCCGATGATGAATACTTGATATCTTCTTTAGTCATGATCTCTTTATTCTTATTATACAATTTAATGTTAGATGAGTGGATTGATTGTAATGAATGAAAACAAGAATGCTATTATTATAGTTTCCTGAAAACTACCAAAAACCGTATTATTTCTAGCAATTAACATAAGGAAAAAAATTGTTTCTCTTTATTTCAGAAATTTCGTGTCATAAAAAATTGACATTTCATTTGCCATCAATTTAAAATTTAATATAATTTCAGCCCATTCTCAAAATAATCATTTACATCATGCAAAACGAGAAACATTTTTCCAAAGTTTAATTAATACTTACCAGAATGCATGTGTCTATAGAATTAAATCATGAATTGAAAAAAAAATATTACAAATAAGTTTATACAAATAAATTTATTAAACACTTTTGTTTGTAATTTTTATGTATGTATTTTTTTGTATTTGTTATATTTTCCTCTTTAAGATCTTAGTTAAATATTAGAAATATAATGAAATTTGAAATCATTTATATCACATTCATTGCTTATTGATGCAAAGAGTACGAGTTTTTGAAAGTAAATTAAATTAAATAATTTTCCTTTAATTAAATTGTAAAGGTATTAAAATTTTATCGTGCCATCGAGAATACATAAGTGTTCATAATTTCTATATTCTGATACAGGAGAAAGAGAGAATAGAACATCAGTTACAATATCTCATCTTAGCAAACATGAAACAAATTAGGCAAAAGTTTGTGGAAACAAAAATAGTTTCAACAAACAACCATTTCCCAAATTTTGCTTATATGCTTTATATTTTCTCGGTGAAGTATTCTTACCTATTAACTTATTTCAAAAATAATCTTCATTTAAAACTAATAAAAGTGAAAACTTGTTACATTAAGGGTTAAATTTTAAATTCATTTTGTTTCCCAGATTCTAAAAGGATATTACTAATTAAAATTATTTACGAAAAATAGTTTATAAGAAAAAATGTAGGTTTAAAATATGTATATTATTTAAAAAGTGTTTTTAAGTTCCTAGAATAAATATCATGAATATAATCATGTCTGGAAAAATAGAATAAAAGACGCACCTGCTTAAGATACATTTAGACACTGTTAAAAAGCTTTAAAAAACTACTTTAAGCTCTCGGTATGGCTAGAAGGAATTCTAAAATTTTATTATTATTTTGATGTTGAAAAGAGAGGGATGTATTGGAAAATCTTTCAACGATAAAATCTATTTTACCGTTCTTTTCATGTTCTTTAAATTCCTTTCATGTTCGAAAAAATAGATATTTCACTTGCTTATGTACAAAAATCTATACTAAATTAAATCATATTTAATAATGATTTCTTCTTTACAATATAAGAATTTTTATAATTTATGAAATTAAATGAAAGTTAATCAATTAATGCTCATCAATGAAATTATGAAATGGATTATGAAATTAAATGAAAGTTAATCAATTAAGGCTCATCAATGAAATTATGAAATGGATTATGAAATTAAATGAAAGTTAATCAATTAATACTCATCAATGAAATTATGAAATGGATTATGAAATTAAATGAAAGTTAATCAATTAATGCTCATCAATTTTGATTCTATATAAAGGCCGCTTACAGGTAACGTTTATATTAAGGTAACAATGGCAATTAATTTCAATAATCCTTAAATCTTAAATTTTATTATTATGAATTTAATGGAATATTAATGTCGATGTTCTCTCTGAAATTAGTAGTGAATCATTAAAAGAAATTATACTTCCTAATTCATTAAAATTTTAATTTTAAGATTGATTTTGTTTCCATTTTTTCCATTGATATTTTAGAGCTATTCTTTCCATTTTAAGAACATTCAACAACATTTCAGGACTACCTTTGATTTTAGAACTGGCAATGCAGTGAAATCTTCTTGCATTTATAATAAAAAGAATTCTTTTTCAAAATTTCTTAATTTACAGTTATCTTTATTCGCCTTTTATGTGTTTTTTCTGAAAGTTAGAAAACAAAGATCTTGGTTTTTACTCATCCGCTTCCTTTATTGCCCCTTTCGACATCATTTATAAAACTGTAATGGTCATAATTTCTAAATAATAATTTGTCTTTTATTTTCCTTAATGTATAAAGATAATATGAAATTCGATTTAATACACAGATAATAAGTGTTAACAATATTTTTAATTGTCTAATAAGAGCCGCCGATGTAAAACGAGTATCACTAATGACGGCCAAGATATGAAAGTGAATGCCTTTTAAGTTATGAAAATTTTTATCATTTCCATTAAAAAAGTAATATAAACGGAAATACGTCAGGAATTCAACTAAATAAAAGGAATAAATATTTTAAATTGTCAAATAAATGCATCATGAAATGCATAATCGACTGAAAAGGAAGTGTTTCCGGATATTGGATGGAATTCCTATTAATAAGGCAAAACGTTATGAGTCTTAGATAAATTTTCGTGACGATTTGATGAAACTAGGTGAAATAGAATAATGGTCAAAATTAATGCATAATCTAATAAAAGAACTGAGTCTACTTAAATTATAAAATCATGAATTCTTGAGTCAATCATAATTTCCATAATTTTCTTCATTAATATTTATCTGAATTTAGCTTCATATTTTTTTTTCTTCAAAAACCCTGAATACGATGAATGTTTTAATAAATAGTAATAACTAGAAAACAATTCTACCATAAAGCAGACCATAAAACAAGAAAGCTGCAGGTAATTATTATTGTTCTATTTTGAATGTAGCGATGTTCATCCATTAAAAACCTTGCTATTACTTCTAGAAACATCAAATCTGAGTCCTGGAAATCTTCTAATGACAAAATATACAACATCAAATATCATTTTTAAAATTTGATAGAAAAATAATTTATTGGTACATAAGTTCATCGGGATAGTCAAATTAAAGCTTGCCCGTCCAACGCCAAGTACAAAAGTAGAAATAGCCAGTGTTAATATGTAAATTCGTAGTTCTCCCGAGAAGAATATAAATGTTATTGTAGATGATTAACGGTTTAAACATCGATGACGTGGATTACTTCCTTTGTGGGATTTTGCCCCAAAAATCATACATAATTCGATACTTTATGCTTAACTCAAAATTTACATGTCATTTTTGCAATGGTTTGATTAGGAAAGTTCAATATATGATCAGGTATTTATGTCGAGGTGAGATGTAATCTAAATTGTTTTTTAACTGATTTTTTCAATTTACTAAATTTAACAATTAAATAAAAGTGAAAAGATGCTAAAAATAAATTATAACCTTTGTTAAACAATAGATAAATATTTAAGTAGAAATGACTAAATATATTTTATGCTATGTCTTTTAAAGGCTATGTATTTTAAATCCATATCAATGCATTAGGTATTTAGATGGTCGATATATGCAACAAATTCTGCCGTGAGAGAATATGTAACACTATCTTCTTTTTTACTAATTATCTTCTACAAATAAATACACTTCATTTGTAGCATTTAAGAACATTTTCTTTTAACTATTTTTCTAGACCAGACGAATAAAAAGAGGAAGTAGAGTACTTTTTTACTGCATTTTATCTTCATCATTCTCTTCAGATATATTGGAATAAAACCAATAAACATTTTGCTTTATTTCTCCGTTCAGCTATGCATCAAGTGATTGGAAGAATTCATTTGTCTTTTCTCCCATTGGGCGAGAAGTGACCCAATAACAAATAGGAAGCCAAAATTAAGTTGATTCCCTAAGCCACGTAAAGAGGATTTAGTAATTCCCATAGAGAATTTCGACGGAATCACTTCCGATCTAGGAGTACAAATTATCCGCGACCAAAATACCTTTGTCTTTTATTAGAAAAATCCTTTTTCTCGTTTATGTGTTTCAGTACATTTAGGATTATACTTGCATGTCAAGTCTTAAAAAAGCTTCTAATTAATGGTTTGCATCTCAAGATTTCAAAAGAAATTGAAGAACTTTTTAGTGCAAAGGTGGTTCTTTTTTAATTTAAGAATCTATTTTAAACAGTTATTTATAACAGTTTAAAATAGATTCTAGGCATTAATAAAACATGTCCGTATATCTATTGGGTTATAATTTACAAGATTTCTCATCTGAATATCTGAGATTTGAGAAATATTGAAGTTAAAGTATGATTCAGATACTTCAGATAAAATAATTATTTTGATTTTCTGAAAATATGATTTGAATCAAATAATAAATATTGATTTATATTTTTATACACATAATAAAATTTGCACTTTATTGCCTATGTACCAATATTTATATTAAATAATCATTATAATTTTTAAGTTTGAATTCATAAGTTTAAATAAGTTAAGTTAAATTTAAGTTTAAGTTTTTACGTTTATGTATCCATGAAAATTCTCATATTAAAAATCCTCTAAATATCATAAAGTGTTTTCAATAAATCATATTCCCAGTATTTCACTGTTTCAATTCTACCTAATCTTCAATAGTATTTAAGATCGCAGAAAAGTGAGAAAAAAGTTGCAAAGAATCATCAAACATTTGCATCAAGTTTACATATAATAGCTTTTAAAGCAAATGTAATGAAAGGACAGAAATATTTGAAATGAATGAGGGAATGAAATCTTGACATCTTGCATGTATTTGATCGTACAAGTGTGGGTATCATTTTATTTGCAAATATCAATTTCTTTTCGCCTGAAAGAAAGAAATATCCTCCAATAATCTTTTACTTCGTGTTCCATCGGTGAGACATTAAGTAGTGATGGTAAAGTTTAAACATCTAAGGGCATTTCAGATGGCAAAGAATTTAGAGATATTGGCATTTTTGTCTAGAAACCAAAGATGCGTCAGAGTTGGACTAAAGTTTCTGCAATGGAATAACAATTTGGTTTTATATAAAATTTCTCTTGTGAAATTGATATTTATGGCAGTTAATACTGTATACAGAGGAGACTTTGTAATATTTTCTTAATGTTGGTATTTGTAATGTATTACCTTTTATGAAATAATAATTGAGTTTTAAAATCAATTATTGCATTACTTTGTATTTTCAAAAATTTTACTATTATTGTTAGTTTTTTACTTATAAATGTAAATATCAGTATTTAAAAAAGATTATTCAATGCCGCCAGATAAGCACATCATATCAGAAGAGCAATAGATAATGGTGTAAACACAACATGCCTTTTCATTTCAGTAATACGACTGAAAAGAATGCATATTTTGAGTGTAATTCTATCATAAAGTTACTGATGGTAAAATTTCTTTAATTGAGTCCATGAATATTAATAAATACCGTTGTTTTTCGACATATGCACATTAGATTCTTTCACCTAAAGAAAGATAGGAAAGCAGTGAAATGCTTAATATAAAATTAATTTTTATAGAATGCTGAGGAACACAATTTTACTTTTTTTTTTTAAATTTCATATAAATAATACTAAATTTTTCTAAAATATAATTATTATCTATTAAAGTTTAATCAAAATAAAATATTTTATCTTAAATTTCATCATCTTAATGATGTTATGGCTTATAATTTCTAAATTAATTATTGAAAATCTTTTATAAACAAATCTATCTTTTTTTGTATTTTTTCTTAATATCTAAATTTCAATGTATGCGTCGATTGAGAAAAATGAAGTGAATGGAGACATTCTAAAAAGAAGGTCATTAGTAAATAAGGTTTAAATGTAATTGGAGGGTCGTCGATATGAATAACTTGATGAATCATTTTCTTCCTACTAATGGACTTCAAAATGAAATTCAAATGTGTTTTCAATGTTACGGATTTCAGAATGTATCTTTTCTTGGTGCTGATAATATTCAATTAATTACCTGCTTTTTTATTACCATCTTCATAATTAAAATACTTACTTGACTGTATGAACTATAAATTGGATAGGGAAAATTATCTCATTAAAATTCAGTCTTTTTATTAATGAATGGAAGAAGCTTTATGAATAAATTATTTTAATACCCTATGATATAAGATGCAAGATTTGAATGGAAAAAACCAGAAAAAAATAAGCAAAGATTTCATTCAGATTCTCTTTTAGAATTTAAACCATTATTTCAAACATCAAATATGAAGGTTTCATTTTACAAGAAGAATACAAACATGAAGATGCGGATAATGTTGGAGATGGTTGGGAATGAGAAGTAAAAATATACATATTTAAGCAAATCAATATTTAATTCAGTTCAAAATGGAAATTTTTATTGTCATTTAGTTGAAATATACGGTAATTACTTTTAAAGAAAATGCTTTAAAATAATTTTTAATAATGTCATTTTTTCTAATAAAAAATTAAATAGAATTAAAAATGGCAAAAGGAAAATAATTCTATTCTAAAGATTAAAAAAAAATCTATTTTACTGGTAAAAAAATACACATGCATAGTTTTATAATACACTCATGTCCAAAATTAAGGTAACAAACATAAAATCTGAGAAAAATGAAAAACTATTCACTGTGTTGCCACGAAATTTGGCACAGAGGTACACTACAATAGAAGAAAGAACATGGGCACATAACAACTTGGAAAAGATTTTAATTGGGAATTAAGAAGCGGGGTATATAAAAAAGTGTTACATTATGAATCAGAGATAAAGCATTTATCTCGGGAAAAGCCCTTCTAATATGGAGTGTGACCACCGTGCACTGCTATACAGGCTTCACAACGAGTTTTCATACTGTTTATGAGGGTGTCGATAAATGCTTGGAGCACAAAGCCCATTCTTCCAAAAGGGTGGCTTTTAACTCTTGGAGGGTATCAGGAGAGGGTTTACGCTGTGCAACGGCTCTTCCGAGATCATCCCAAACATGTTCAATAGGATTATGATCCGGAGACCTCGAGGGCCAGTCCATACTTCGAATATCCTCTTCCTCAGGAAAATCATCAACGATCTGGGTTCTGTGTGGACGCACGTTATCGTTCATAAATATGAAGTATCGGCCAAAAGCACCCCGGAACAACCTCCCATAGGCTTCAAGATCCTCCCATTGTATCTCTATAGAAATGTGCATTTACAGTACCCGCATCGAAGACGTGCAGTGGTGTACGACTGCGCAACGTTATGCCACCCCAGACAAGGATTTCTCTGCCATCAAATCTGTCGATTTCTTTTACGTAGGAGGGATGATAGCGAGCTCCTCACTCTCTCCAGATGAAGATTCGACGAGTGTCACTCTGTGTGGTAAATCTCGACTCATCACTGAAAAGAACACACCCCCATTCTTGTTGTGCCCAAGACTGCTGTGTTAGGCACCACAAGAACCGGGCTTTCTGTTGGATGCAGTTAAAGGAACGCACTCAACTGGTCGCCGGGCATAAAGGGCCCTCTCTACTAGACGTCTGTATACTATTTGTCTGGAAACTATTTGTCAGCAGCAAGGTCAAGAGCAAGTTGAGGAGCCATTGTCAGCCTATGCAACCGTGCGCTTAATGCCAAATAGCGATCCTGTGCAGGCGTCTTTGTTCTGTGACGGCCTTGGACGGTCATCCTGGTTACAGTACCACTTGTTTGGAATTGATTCCACAACCTGGATACCACTTTCGGTACTATTTGTAATCATCAAGCCACCTCCGCTTGAGACTGCAAAGCTTCAAGCCTGCCAACGGCTCTCCATCTCAAGGAATCGTCTAAACGATTATGATAACTCATTCTCACTGGAAACATGTTAATTTTTTTTGTTTTAATTCAATATTCACAAAATTGCAGACAAAAATCCCAGATGCTTAAACGGCCAAATTTCAGTAGTTCCTCAAAAACTAATGCTAAACAACATTTTTCCCCACAACAAAGGTTAATATCGTGTTGCCGGTCCTTCACAATATATAAAATATAATTTTTTTTAAATTTTACAGATAACCATTTAGAATTACTTTGAAAAACATTTTTGTGACCTTAATTTTGGACATGAGTATACTTTAATTATATTCATGCGTACAGAATGATTACTGTGAATACATTTTTATGTGCCGGCGTCCTGGCATAGGGGTAGTGCGTCTTCCCCGTGATCTGGGCGTCCCGGGTTCGAGTCCCGGTTTGGGCATGGTTGTTCTTCTGTTGTTCTATCTGTGAGATGTGTGAATGTGCCCTCCTGTAAAAAGGGGTTGTGCAAGCGAATGAGTGATGCGTGAGTAGCAAAGTCGTACTCTTGGCCCTAGTTGGCGCTGCTATAAAAAATAAGAGACGTCCCCCTGAGGCTTAAATCGCTGTCTTCGTAACAGCGGGCTTGTCAGTGGCAAGTGCCATAAGAAACAAACAAACATTTTTATGTATTGAGTGTTTATATATTTTAGCATTTATTGCAAACTTATTTTTCTTCTTTCCGTAACACAGTTATCAAATGATTTATATTCAGTTCATTGTTATTCAAATTTAACAAAATAAACAAAAACAAAAAAACATTTTTATCTTTCACTTTAAGCATGTCTCGTGTATACAATAAGCAGGCAAACGAAATTGGAATCCAAGTTAAGTTTATATTTTCCAATAAAATTCGCTATTATTTTATTACATTTTTAAAGAATTGCTATTGCATAAAATGAACCTGCGTGTATATCGAACTTTCATTTATAAATATGACTATTAAATAACTGACTGTAATGAAGGCTAACGACAATTTTAAACATAAAATTTTGAATAAGAAAAACAATATAGGATAACTGTACGAGCTTAGATAATCGGTTTTCTTCATAAATAATTTAGTAATATATATTTTATCTTATATTACTACTTATTTTATAGGTATTTTCTAGTAGAAACTAAAACAAGTACCTTCGACATTTAAAATAGTGTTATTGCTCGATTTAAAACAATAAAACTTAATTGTCATTGAGGCAATAATCATAACAGTTTATTCTCTAAAATAATTCTCATGACGAAAACGGGATTTTTGAAGATACTTAAAGGAATCATTTTAAAGCATTTGAATTGTAAAGTTCTTAAAGATGAAATTACTTCGGTAACATGAAATTAATTTTATTATAGTCAAATACAACACATTTATATTTAACAATAATCATAAACTTATATGTAAGCATTAAAAGTTATTTAGCTCTGATAAGGTGTTAAGAAAGCTATGCGACATAGAAATATATGAATAAAAAATATACGAATGTCACAAAGGGAAACTAGTGATGACAAAAGTATCAGCACTAGCGATGTTGTTATAGCTGCAGATTAATTTGCGTAGTGATATTACATTAACTTTTATGTTAACGTTAAATTCTTCGCTTAATTATATTCACGTTATATATATATATATATATATATATATATATATATATATATATATATATATATATATATATATATATATTCTTGCTGTATCCAGGCCTGACGTATTCAGCTTCACAACAACCGGATTTTCTTTTTGGATGCAGTGAAAGGACATCTATATATTGTTTACTTGAAAACTCTCCAGACGCAGCAGCAAGGTCAGGAACATGCTAAGGAGTCTTTGTTAGCCTATGTCCTTGGGAACTTTATACCAAGTAGGGATTCTGTGCAGGGGTTACTTTGTGGCGAGCTTTCAGGACTTCCTGATAAAAGTACCACTGACTTCCACAACCTAGATGCCATTTTCGGTGCCACTTATAACAGCTGAGTTAGTTTCAGTTTAGCCTGATTCAAGTCTGGCAAAGGATCTCTATCTCAAGAAATCATTTAATGATTATGAGAACTCATTCTCATTGCAAACACAGATGATTAAAACAGTCTAATTCCAATAGTTTTGCGAACACCCTCTTGCGTTACCCTCTTTTGAAAACATATAAAATACAAATTCTAACAGTATTACTTTTAATTTAAATAGCGACTGTTAAGTTAACACTATTAGTTAATACCGTTACTGTTAAATTAATAGCTGTTAGTTAGGCAAAGAAAATAATATATATATTTTTTAAATATATATAAATCAAGATACAATTTGATCATAAGAAATTAATTTCCTTGTAATTAAAAAAATATTAAACATGAAAATAATCAGAAAATGACAAAAGAAATCACTAAAGCATTTTATGAATTTCTTGTATTTAAACAATTAAATGAAATGTTATGCTTGGAAATTGCTATTGGAATATGCTAAAAATTATTCAAAATCAAAAAATTTTAGATGGGAAGTAGAAGTTACGAACATCATTCTCCCAACTACGCTTCTATAAACCAGTACAAATTAAATATCAATATTTTGCAAATGTAAGCTACATTTGATTCTAAATGCTATTTGTTTTATTTGAAATATGACAACCAATAAGATTAATTGGATAACAGATTATTCTGCTAACAAAAAAAAAAAAAAAAACAAAAAAAACTTCACATATTTGTGAGATTGAAAATAAATCCTCACTTGTTTTTAGAAACAATGTAGATATGTTTGAAAACTAAATGCAAGACAACATCTTTGATTCTATCATGAATAAATGGCTTTTAAAAGAAAACAGACATACGCATCAATTTCTTAGACACCGAGATCAAAGAAAATGAAACAATGATCAAAAACAAATGCGAAAAAATATTGCTTTGGGAATTGGGCATCACAATCTGAACACGATCACAACCTTTGACATCTCTGAGGGTCTCTCACGTGCCAACAAATATTTCCCAGAAGAAATTCTTTTGAAGATATAAGTGGTAAAGTCACAACAATCTTTTTTAAAAGTGAAATATAATGTAAGGTAGTAAAAGTAACTTGTCGTTGTAACTTTTTAAAGAAAGGTTTCAGAATTTCTAGAAAGATACCTATAAACCTTCTACCATTTTTATATCTTTGGAATTCTAAAAATCATTTATACTTTTTACAAAATTTACAAAATTGATTTGAAATGAATTATGTTAATTGATAATGGATAGTATCAGAAAAATCTTTAATAGCCCTTCTATAAAAAATTGCATCACTTGAAATTCTTCAAATATTTCAAAGTTAATTTGTATTTACTTTTTTTTAAATTAAAGTCACAGTACAATGCATTTTTAGAACTAATATCCATGAGTAGCATAAGAATTTTATTCCAATTATTTATATTTATTTATATCCAATTATTTAATTGTTTATATATGGATGCTGAAAAAATTAGAATATTATATGAAAGAGTATACAAACTTATTCTTAACTGAATGTACATAATTAGCATTAAAATAATTTTTGAATACTTTTCTTTTGTTTGTTTTGTTTTTTGTTTGTTTTTTTTTCTTTACACGTATAAACAAGAAGTGTATACTTTGAGTTATTGTTTATATTCGATTTTATTTGCAAAACTCATCAAAGAATATTTTTGTCCTTAATATTCTTTAATATTCTTCCATTTCTTACGAATTTTTAGGGTTAATAAATGGCAACTAAAATTAAGAATTTATGCGCTCTAAAATTAATCTTTGTACTAAACCGCATGCATCTGTCAGTGGGAAAATATCGATTATCTGGGAAAATATATAGTTTCTTTGAATCAAAAAAATGGTAAAACAACTAATTACTTCCAAGAGGAATATTATTTTAGTAAACCAATCACTTTTCATTATCACAGGTGCAGATGAATAGCAAGCGTTTTATTAATGAATGGGTTATGTTTCTAAAGTTACTCGTCGAAGTTACTAAAGGCAAATTATTAAAAAAAGCTTTATTTTCATCACATTATGACGTTTATATTATCAATGTGAAAGTCTTCTAGATATTTGGAATTCTTAATTTATATTCGCATAAAAACCACAGAATTTGTTGAAAATTATTTCAGAACACTTTTGATAAATTAAAAGTCATTTGCATAAGGTATAAATAATTCATTACGAATAATATTTTATGCTCAAAAAAGGTCCTGCTGCAATTTTTGAACAAATATTCGTAAGCAATAAATATTTTTCAGAATACATTGACAGGTCTCATAAATATTAAAACAATCCCATCTTAAGTGACATTATTCAAAGAAAACAGATTCTGAAAGAAGCTTTGTTGGAATTAATATGGTAATGCGTCTAGCAATTCTGCATAAATAAAGTAATCTTTTCTGAAAACTTTGCTTTTAGGAACAAATGAAAAGAATGGATATTGGAAATCGAAAATGCTAAATTGACCCGTAAAGGTAGAGAAATGATTGATGAGGCCTGCATTGATCAGAAGCCGATTTCCCTGTCTGTGAACTGATTGATGTATTTCTACTTCGCACAATGTCTTCACAACTTGGAAAGTTTAATCTTCTTGAAATAGATAAACACAGACGAAAGTGCTGATTGCCTCCCTATAAGTAGAAAAGTCTGCATCATAAACAATCACAAATATACAGAATATGGTAATAAATATTCATGTAACCTCAATGAATGCACAACATTTAATCAAATTATTTAATGTTTATAAACCAAATTATTTATCAAGTTTTATATCATCTTAAAATTTTTACTTTAAAAGCGCCTTAAAATTTCGAAAGCAACTTTGAAAAAACTACGGTCACACTTTGAAACAATGCTTTTGGTTGAGAATATGATTTTTCAATCCTTGAAAACTAAGGTATGTGACCATTTAGACATTGTAAAAGTTTAATTAATATTAAAGTTGAAAAACTGATGTTTACAATTCCAAACCAAACTTTCTGAGGCTGGGTATTCTATATATGCATTAAAGCAAATGTTGATGTTTCTTATGTCACTTGCCATTGACAAGCCCACTGTTACGAAGACAGCGATTTAAGCCGGAGGGGGAGCGTCTCTTGTTTTTATAGTAGCGCCAACTAGAGCCAAGAATACGACTTAGCTACTCACGCATCACTCATTCGCTTGCACAACCCCTTTTTACAGTAGGGCACATTCACAGATAGAACAACTGAAAAACAACCATGCCCAAACCGGGATTCGAACCCGGGACGCCCAGATCACGGGGAATACGTGCTACCCCTATGCCAAGACGCCGGCGAATTAGAGTAAATAAACAGCAAAAACCGACACATTTTTCAAAAATATCAGGAAATCTCTTTTTATTAAAATGAAATATCTTATTATCCTACATTTTCAACTGCCTTAATTTTCTAATGGCTCATTTAAATTAATTTTCGACAAACTGTCAAAATTAATTGGGAAATTTCAAAGAGTTTATTTCAAGTGTTGAACTGAAATTGTAATATAAACAAATAAAGCTTTCAATCCATGCGAACAATTTTATGAAATAAAATATGGCTAAAGCCAGCTATTGAAAAAAAAAATGGTTATCGTAAAACATACAACAAAAATCAAGCAAAATCAGTGACAAGTGTTTTTGTTTTATGATTTTAAACATGTGCTATGACCTAGAGGCATAAAGATCCTTTGCATAGTTTTGGAAAGAATATTAGTATTGAAGGTATTTATAATGGAATAATGCTAAATCGTGTCTGCAGAAGAATGCATGATTTCGAGCCAGATGCAAATCGATGGATAAAGGTTCCTAGATGATTTTTTTTTAAATGTTGCCAAAGATTATTTCAATCTAAGATTTTATTCACACATCCTGTTATACATCCTGGATGTTGTTGCATCCTGTTATGATGTACATCCTGGCATTAATACATTGATTGTTGATACTGCCGAACTTATAGAAACTAGTAGGTGCTAATACGGATTTTATTTCGGTTTCTTAAAGAACATTCTAAACAAAATAGCTGCTAATTACTTTTCAACTGTGTTCATAAGTATGTACATAGAATTCAACTGTTATCAATGTACATATACTTCGGGGTTCAAAAACACTATTAGACACTAGTTTTAAAATATACAAAACGCGAAGTTACATAAATTCAAATTTACACATGTCCGTCGATGAACGAAAAGATGGGAAATAACAAAATAACATTACAGGAAGTGCTTAAAATCTAAATACTCCTGTTAAGTTTAAAAGTCTACTTCGGAAAGATGATTATTTGAGCAACTTAATGTAAGAAAATTTCTTTTTATAAAAAGTAACCTAAGTCTTATAGCTGAATTTTGTAAAATTATGTTACTCCATTCATATTTGAAGACGAAAATTTGAGTCAACAAGTTGAAAATTGATGTGAGAAAAGTGTGGAAACTTTCTAAAAAAATTCTACCTTCAGATTTTAATGGATTTTGCAATTTTTTTCGCCTTTTAAATTTTGAATAAAACTATTATTTTTATAATTTTGTCCAATATGTATTATCTGTCAAGCTTTAAATTTCTATTTCCCAAAATATAAAATTTTATGAAGAGTCAGTCCACTGTATTCTGACATTATTATTAGATTCGAATTTCCTAAAAGACTAACCGTGAAAGCATTTTTAACTGAATTACTGAGCCATTACTTTTATATGTTTTTATCCTTTTACTTAACTTTGAAAAATTGACTTTCATTTCAACAAAAAAGATCAAGTATCTTGTAGCGAAATTTAATTCTTCTTTAAACTAACTAACGTCAGAGCTGTGGGGGCGGGGGGGTCTCAACACAATTTTTGGTATTATTATATCCAAAAAAATGAGAGAAATACAATCAATTTTACAAGAAATTCTTTATTTTCTATCAGTTTCTCCAATTTAAAAATCCCTTTTATCAAAACAATGCTATCACATAATTTGGTTAAGCTTTTAAAAATAATTTGTGTCTTTAAGTTTAACACAGTTTGTAGAGGCATCTAATAGTATATAGCTATAAATAATAATAAGTAACTATTCAATTAATGTGCATTTGTTAAATATCGGAAAAAAAAATAGAATTTCAATTTATTCAATTATTTGTCTAACACCATTTCCCGTTTAAGCAATTCTTGTAATTAAAACAATTATTGGTTTTCACGTAATTTAATATAAAGCGTATACAAAGAAATATTTTACACCCTTTCATTAGGTTTGGGGTTTCAGTCAAATAATCGCTGTCTATTTGTCAATTCTTATTTATATATGCAGACTCATAAGGATTTTTAACGTAAGAAGATGATTATATATAATCTAGATAAATATATTTAGAGTAAATTTATACAAAATTGCCACTTACTAAGGTGCGTGAATAATTGCACCATGCCACCATTAGTCAGTCATGGGGAAAGCTCAAGAACAATAGAAATTCTGGGCTAGAAATATTGAGGAAAAGCATTGTTTCTTATGGAGAAAAAACGAAATTTGTTTAATATAATTTAATTTACTGACAACTCAATATGTTAGTTAGTACATTTGTGCAAACTAATTTAATTGATACATTTTATATAAATGAATTTAATTTATACATTTTATACAAATTATATTAAATCACTTGCATATAAATCTCTATTAGTAGCTCGCTTCTTTTACTCATTTTTACACGGAAAGATCCTGTTAGTGGGGTTTTTTTTCCTTCTCAAGCGATTTAAATAATGTTTGCTTTTGCACAGCTGGGTTAATACATCTTTGTGGATATTGCTTAAGGTTTTCTGATGTTTTTATTTACCAACAATATGTTTGAAAGGAAAGACATATAAGAAATGTACCACAACAAACTGACCACATTCATAAATACATTCACAGCATATGAATTTTGAAAAACAAAAAAAATTACATATAATAAATATACAGAAATATTTTGACATGAAAAAAAAATCCTGAACATAAGACTCAAAATCTGTTTAAAAAATTAGTTGGGAAATCATGCATCCGACTTTTGTTGATAAAAATGCTACATCATTAATATCTTTGCATGATTTTTGCATTCATTTCAACAAACAACCAGATGAATAGTATTCACATAACTTTCTGTCATCCCCTTATTAAAGGAGTTTTAACAATCCCTTTTGCATAAAAATGTGTACCCTGGTTGAAGATTAAGAAGAACATAAGGGCTGAGATTTTTACTTTCTTCACAAGATTATTTTGCAATTTATAGTAGAATGATGAAAAAGGAGTTTCCATTTTGAGCATTTTGATTTGATTTCAGCAAATTGAAATCAAAACTTGTCACAGAACTGCAATTTTAGAACTTTGCAAGTAGTCTACAAATTTCGTGTTAAGTCCACATACTAAATTTCACATGTTTAGCTCAATACCTCTTTGAATTATCCAGTTGAAATACAGACAGATAAAATTCCAAGAAGATGTTTTTTGGACTCAAGAAAACGTACTTTCAGAGGTGAAAATTGGTCAAAATCTCTAGTTCAAATTTTTTGACGAGTGTAATACTTCCTCTTTGTATTCTTCGTACATGAGAATGTAATAAAACCAGTATAGGAAGAGATCATTTAGTCTATTGACCATTTATGAGAATTTAAGACCATTTTATTCAGAGTTTGCTAGACAATCGGGTCTAATACATTCCGATAAGTTTCCTTTCAGGAGCAAGGAATCGAAATAAAATACGAAAGTGACCCTATAAAAGGAGACACTTCTACGAACTCTAGCCCATAATTTCAGAATAATGTGTATCAAGAAGAATTTAAAAAGACGAATTCCCGGTTGTTTCTTAACGCTCCAAAAATCACTAGAATGTCAAAATAAGTTAGGGAATTGCTGCTTTTTGTGATTTTTTAAACTATCAAATTTGACTATAAGTCTGTAATATTCGTAGAAATTAAAATAATTCTTCGGATTACTTTTTATAATCTATGATATATTGTTTAAAGCATACTGGGTATAAAATATTACAAAATTAAAATTTGTATTATAATGGAATATTTTTTGAAAATAGTAGTAAATATTGTTTTAAAAAATATAATTTCTTATAATAATGTTATTATTTTTAATGAGTATAATCTCTAATATTATTTTAATAATATAATTTCTGTATTTATGACTTGTTTTAAATATAAATAATAATTTGAAAAATCTCAAGACAAATTAGTTTGTTCTCCTTTTTATCTTGTTTATTTAATGTGAAATCTGAGCTCTGAAAGTAGAGTTGAAAATTAAAACATGGAATGAGATTGCATAATATAATTGTATATGATAATGATATAATTTCATTTCATTTATTTTTAAAAATTATAAGGACTTTCTGATAATATATGGCATTATAAAATATATATAACCATCTATATTATATTATTAACTTATATGAATATACTATTAACCCTTTTCAAGTTTCAAAATACCTCAAATCATTTATTTTATATCAAAAAAGTACAAAAAGAATTATATTTTATTATTGTAATGAAAGCCAATTTAATAATTACCACAAAATTAAATTTTAAACTTAAATATTTTTAAAATTTTTCTTTGAATCAAAGAATAAGAGTTCTTCATATGCCACACAATATAAAATTAAAAATATATCTGCATTAAAATTTATTTACTGAAACGGATGACAAAATAAACATAACTTGAAAGAATACTTGTAATACAAAATGTCTCAGTTACTCTTTCAAAAGACAGTAAATACAATTTTTATAAATGCCTTATTTAATAAAGAATAATTTTTATTTTATTTATGCAAATAATCATAAAGAATCATTTTTTTATTATAGTACAGACATAGTCTATTATATCAATTCTTCCCAGTAAAATGCCAGTGATCCTTCCTGTTCTTAACTGCGAAAGCAATAGAAGGTTCTCAATTTAACATACGGAAATGATTTTGGCTTTTTAAATTGCTTCAATTCCTTCGAGATATTTCTGAAATGTTAAACTATGCCCTGCTGGCTCAATGTCTCGCCAGAAAAGAATTGAAAGCCTTTGTGACTCTCTATAACGAAATCTTCTTGATTTAAATTCACCGCTTTAAACTATGTGTATCTATTTGTGGCAGAAAGACAGACTGGCATTTTACTTTAATTCTGAGTGTCTTTATCAATTGAACATTAGCCTTAAGCTATGAGCTCATGATTTCAGATTAAATGCCTTTGTGATTAAATGTTAAATATCTTTTCTGAAAAGAGAGAACGATGGAAGTGTTATTAAGATTTCAAGAGTTCTTTCAAACGTAAATGACTTGTAATTTATTTTAAGAATTTGTTTTATTCTTCATGTACTTTATTGTTCAACAGTTTTTATTAAATAAGTAAAATTAAATTTTATTACAAAATTGTGAGGATCTTTTAGAAAATTTCTTCTTCATAGGCAATGCAAACATGTAATTAATACTTTAAGGAAATGAACATGACACAAGTGAACTCTTCGCTATCAATGAAGCTTTGACTATGTACCTTGCGCTGGTAACGCAGGTTCCTTCAGATGGGATCATGATCTTCTCAGATTTCAAATCCGCTTTAGAGACTATTCAGGGTGGAAAGACAGGGCTTTTCCAGAATATTAATGTCCTTCTCTTCTCTATCGTGACAATGAAGAAATCATGCACCTTGCATTGGATCCCAGCCCACGTGGGCATTGAGGGAAACGAGCTTGCCGACACTCTTCCCAAGGAGACCAGAGCAGTAGATCCTACCCCTTTACTACTACACAGGTGACCTATTTTTTACTACTGCTGTGTAGACTAATGCCGTGGTAAGACAGATGCTCTGTATCAATTGAAAGAGATTCTCCCTGACAAATCAAAATTATAAAAGATGCATCAAAACCACAATTTCAAAACTCAGAATAGGGCATCCGAGAGGCATGATGATCATGCCCGATGGCTCCAGACTCTATGAAGAATGCAGACACTGTCCAGACGTGCAGCTGGATCTGGAGCATATTTTTAGCTGCCGTCCTATTATTTCAGCCCTCTTCAAAATAGACATTGACTGCACCAAGGATCTTCTTTATTTCGATAAAGTTGACGATGTGGCTATGGCTATTCTGCATGCTTTCGGCCCAATCTAATTGTACCCCTCTCCTCCCTTTTTTTTTCTTATTTTTTTATCACACTTGTCACACGACAACAACAACAAATAAACATGCAAAATTCTGAGTAAAATACATTAACCCCTTAACTGTTTCATTTTCTTTACTATCTAATAAGATGTCACCTTCTATTTTGGGAATATTTTCTTATTTTGATTCAAATAGAAATCCATTAAATACATGACTTATCTGTGTATTCGAAGTAATTTTTAATATTGAATTATAATCGTTATGAATGGTTTTTTTTGCTTACAACTATCAAAATTCGATAAATCGATGCACGTATGGCACTCGGGCAAAACAGTTAAGGGGTTAAAAGCGTGTTATGCAGGATTCAACACATGTGAAATAAGTAAAACTGTAAATGTTAAAAAAAAGACATAACGAATAACATTTCATAACTCAGGAAAAAAAAATGGTTTTACCATAACCTAACAAAAATTGATTCAACTCATTTTTTGAATCAAAGTACAGCTATTATGAAGAATTTCTTATTAAGATCAGAAAAAAATTAAAGAAAAAGATTGTGAAGTAATTCGTAATTCAAAAGCTGCTATAGAATAAGACGAGAAATGAGCGTTTCGAAAATCTCCCTAAGCCTTTCATAAAAAAAAAAACATAATAATTGTTTAAAAAAAGCAATTACATATTTTTTTAAAATTTAAGCAGTAGTTTTTTAGAATTATCAAATCATTACTGTCAAGATGATATAATTTTATGAATTAAAAAATAATTACAAGTAATTTTCATTTGCTCGCTATTATTTATTAAATATTAAAAATAAATCTTCATTCACATTTTTATTCTTAAATCATTTTTAAATAATCATAGTTGTTACCTATCAAAAAATTAGCTAAACCATATCACTGAAGTGCATGCAGCTAATCTCTGTTATATGCATAATAACAGCTTTTTTGGTTTTAGTTAATTTTCTCAATTTTTTTTTTCTAAATGCCATTTTCTTGTTTTTGTAATGCAGCATCGAAGACATTATCAGATGCATCAGCCATTAAAGAAATATGCACATCTTCTGATGATTCACTGCTCCGTTTGATCTTGTCAATATTTTTCTCCACATTTAAGTACTCCAACAAAATGGCTTGATTTTCAGCTGTATTAAAGAATAAGTCGGTGGTAAAAATTGATAATTCCTAAAAACATTTTTAATTTCCTTTAAAGTTTTTTTGGATGTGTGAAGTTATCCATTCATAAAGCTATTTTGAATTGAGAATGTGAAAGGGTGAATATGATTTGACAATGTTATTATTTTTTTCTAGATGACGGCAGAATTACTAAAGTATCAATTACGTGTTTTTCAAGTCAATAAGTTTTCCAAATTTTTTTCAAAAAATATGTGTATGTAGTAGTTTTTGAAAAATTTGCTAATGTGAAAGTACAAGCAAATTGTTGATGAAATCCAAGATTTAATTTTTGATATTTCGTTCCGAAATTTTGCACTTTAGATCCATTTAATAGAAAAGAATAAAATATGTTAATTATTCTTATGTAATTACAGATATATGAGCTCCTCTAGCCATGAAAAATTACTTGTTGGTTGAGTTATCATAAGTAGCAGCTTTTCTCAACAAAATTGCCCGCATCATAGAGCGTTTGACTAATCAGTTTTCCGGATTTTCTCCTTTAAACCGTAACCGTATTGGAACTGGATATAGACCGTCTCCTATTTTCTTCAGGAAATTTTTTCAAATATTTTGCATTTATACGGTTATATTTGTCTGTAATGCTTCTAGTTTATTTCTATTGGCTGCAGTGTTGATTTTGCTTTGAAATAACCTTTATAATTCAGCATATTTCTTAGGTATTATAAATGGCAATACTTTTATTAGCTATTTCTGCAATGTTATAAAGGAATTCTTGCTTAACAAAATGGCTTACGTATGATATGGAAGCCTTTGTATTCACAGAAATGTTATTTCTTCATCTATATCTATACTTATAATAAAGCTCAATGTGTGTGTGTGTGTGTGTTGGCGCTCTACAGGCCAGGTCATTCGACATACAGCTATCAAATTTGGTACATGTATACCTTAAAGGTCGGGAATGTGCACCTGGGGTCACTTTTTTTGAAATTTTAATTAGAATTTTAATTATTAATTAAAAACTAACTTTCCCACCAAAAAAATCTTCCATTTTCCCCACCGCCAACTTTTCCGCCAAAAAAAATCTTCCATTTTCGCCACCGCCAAATGAGTAAGGTTTGTTTGTTTTTTCTCCCAACAGAAAAGAGGCTAGGGTTAACATTTTTCGGCGGATTATTTCAAACGATACTGTTTATTTTCTTAATGTTTGATGCATTTAAAATTAAACATTGTTAATGAATCGATCCTTCAGATTCAATCTGAAGTACTTTTGAATTAAAATAAAACAGAATAAAGGAAATTAAAAATTTCTAATCCGCATAGCCTTACCCCAACTCGCGTAGAAAAAAAAATCACGTATTTGCGTTACGTAACTGGCGAAAAAAATTCACGCATGCTCATTCTGTTCTGACTGTTGTCATGACAACCATTATCAGCAGATGATTTAAATTATTTTTAGGTTAGTTGCATTTTTTTGTTATTAAAGTGTATTTATGTTAGTTATATATTTTTTGTATATGTTTTTAATTTTAAGTACATCGTTTTTTAAGTAATTTTTTTAAACCTGTTTTAGACCGATTATTTTAAATGATTCATTTTATTTTCTTAGTGTTTGATGCATTTAAAGTTAAACATTGTTAATGAATCGATCTGCTCATGATGAATCTCAGAAAATTTTGTTGACAAATTCTTAGGATATTACGTAAATTAAAAAAGATATTCTTTAGTGCCCATAAAGTTTAAAAGCTGAGTGATTCTATTTTCATTAATCAGTTTATAAAAAAAATGATTTGTTTCAGTAAAAAATATTATTCTATTAATTGCAGATTAATTCTTTCCACTTTAATTTAAAGCATAAATTCTACGCGTGCTAACAGAAAATTAGAGAGATACATATTACGTTATGACTGAAGGCCTTTATAATATTATGAATGAATTATATGGCAATCAAAATTTGAAGTTTTAAAAAATTTTGATGAAGAAGCTATTAAAGTAGGAATTGCATAAAATATTCAAATATAAAAATTTTAACGAACATTAAGATTGGCGAACCGGCTGGTCGACAAATTCTTGAGATATTACATAAATTAAGAAAGATATTTTTTAGCTCCTATAAGGTTTAAATGCTCAGTGACTCTGTTTTCGTTAATCATGTTATTAAAAAAATTAACATTTATTGACGAACACAAACACACTGATATTCACCGTTACTCTGATTATATTTTACAAAATCTGAATAGATAAACATAAACGTGTAAACAGTTGTGCGCCGGTTTCTATGGCAACACAGCTGGAAAGGGAAAAGAAATTTCTAAGACAGAACATCTGCTTTACCCAATTTTATAGAATAACTTTTCCCCTTTTTCGTTTCATTTTTTTAAAAAAATTACTTAATTAGTAAGAACACCTGCTTTACACAATTTTTTAGAATAATTTTTTTCCTTCTTTGCTTGCTTTAAAAAAACATCTATACTTATATATAAAGTTCAATGTGTGTGTGTGTGTGTGTGGTGTGTGTTGGCGCTACACAGAAAAGACCATTTGAAATACAGCTACCAAATTTGGTACATGTATACCTTAGTGGTTGGGAATGTGCACCTGGTGTCCCTTTTTTGAATTTTTAATTAGAATTTTAATTATTAATTAAAAGCTAACTTTCTCGACAAAAAAATATTCATTTTCCCTACCGCCAAATGAGTAAGAGTTCAGTTTTTTTCCCTAACAGTAATGATGCTAGGCTTAAGATTTTTCGGCTGATTATTTCAAACGATACTGTTTATTTTCGTAATGTTTGATGCATTTAAAATTAAACATTGTTAATTAATCGATCTTTAAGATTGATTCTGAAGTACTTTTGAATTAAAATAAAACAGAATAAGGGAAATAAAAATTTCTAATCTGCATAGCGTTACCCCAACTGGCTTAGAAAAACTCATGCACTTGCGTTACCGTAACTAGCATTGTAAATTCACGCATGCGAATTGTGTTCTTATTGTTGACATGACAATCAATATCAACGGACGATGTAAATTATTTTTAGATTAGTTGCATGCTTTTGTAATTAAAGTGTATTTATATTAGTTATATATTTTTCGTATATGCTTATAGTTTTAAGACCATCGTCT
Source organism: Argiope bruennichi (assembly GCF_947563725.1). Taxonomy (NCBI): domain Eukaryota; kingdom Metazoa; phylum Arthropoda; class Arachnida; order Araneae; family Araneidae; genus Argiope; species Argiope bruennichi. Next base: position 118,876,096 of record NC_079154.1, read on the forward strand.
TTTAAGTAGTTTTTTTTAACCTGTTTTCAATCGATTATTTTAAACGATTCCTTTTTTTTTTTAGTGTTTGATGCATTTAAAATTAAACATTGTTAATGAATCGATCTGGTCATGATGAATCTGAGAAACTTTTGTTGACAAATTCTTGAAATATTACATAAATTAAGAAAGATATTATTTAGTGCCCATAAAGTTTAAACGCTCAGTGACTGTTTTCAATAATCATATTACAAAAAAAAAAAAAAAAAAAACTTTGTTTCAATAAAAACTATTATTATATTAATTGCAGATTAATCCTTTCCACTTTCATTTAAAGTATAAATTCTATGGGAGCCAACTGAAAATTAGAGAGATACGTATTACGTTATGACTCAAGGCGTTTATAATATTATGAGTGAATTATATGCCTATCAAAATTTGAAGTTTTAAAATATTTTGATGAAGAAGCTATTAAAGTAGGAATTGCATAAAATATTTAATTATTAAAATTTTAACGAACATTAAGATTGGCGAACCGGCTGGTCGCCAAAGGCGGCTAGTCTGAAATAAAATTGTTCTCTAATATTTTTATCTGAAGTAAAAAAATCAAATCGACGTTTATTTATTTAATCGTTCGATAGTTTTTTCAAAATATTTTGGTTGATTTAATATATTCAATAAAAAACTTTTCAAAATAACATATTTATCATTTTGAGAAGAATTTGAAAAAGAATCGTCCAAAAAAATCTAAGCGATTTTCATCTAAAACAGCAACAACTACATTAAATTATGTTTTAAATTATGTATCTCGATTAATACAGCATTTAGTAAACAGAGCTTGTTATTGCCATTTTTAAAAATCCCATAATTCTAGTTTGTTTCGCCAAAAATGTGGCAATTTCGATGCAACTCGATTAAATTTGAAATTAGGTTAATGTAAGTTGACATCTTCTTTTTCAGCCATTTTAAACTTAAACAAAAACTCAAATAGTATAATTATTATTGTTACTTTTACATTCTTGAATTTTCGATGAAATTCACTCGAATGGAAAGGATGTTTTCCAAAAAGTATCTGATAATTTCTCCCAGATCACGTCCTGCGTAACACGGTATGGATGATATATTGGTGTTGTAATATTAAACATCATAATTTATTAAACATAGTTTTATTTACAAGTAATAATATAAAATAGTAATTCTTTATTACAAATAGTAACGAAATATTATCAGAGATGATATGAAAAAATATTCATGAAGAATTATTGCTATGAGAACCATTGAAGTAGTTATGTTTCTAAAACGTTCTTAAGTAGTTAAAGTTCTACTTAAACCACTACTTGAGACATATATAATAAATACGACTAGACAGGAAGATATGTAAAAACACTCTGGAAACAAAAGCGATACTATAATGAGGAAATGCCTATATGTATATGGTTAGTTTACATATAATTCAATAAAATGTTAGCTTACCAAAGTTTTAGGAAGAAGAAAAATGATTAGAATTCTGTCTAGACTAATATACAGAATCTGATTACTACACCCAAATTGTTGTTTCCCTGCACAAGGTAACTAGCATAATAGGGAATTCCCAAAATCTTTAATTAAATTCTTAAGACATTTAAGTGTTTTTAAATCATCCAAGTTAATAAAATATGTTATAAAAACGCTGTTCATATTGTTACATGGTTAATATGAGTTTGTTATTAATAAAAAGATAGAAAATTACTAGTCTTGAAATATCAGAAATACTTCTGTTGTTTTTAATAAAAATTTTAAAAATTGCAGGCAATCAAATTACTAAATACTTTTCTAAAAAGTACTGACTAAATATTTTATCTTTTTACTAGAAAGCGTCATAAGAGAAAATAAATTTGTTGTAAGTTCCTTAGATTCTTTGAATTGTATTCATGAAAATTCGATAAAGAAATCAGATGGAATTTCATTTCGTATCCCTAGTCGAAAATGTTTTTCTTAAACGATTCAAAACATATAAGAAGTTCTACTCAAAGAAGTTAGAAATTTTGAATGCAGTTTAACTATTTTTCTCAAACTTTTCATAATGAATTATTATTTTTATAGTTGGGCAGTATGCATAGTTTCTTCATTATTAAGTTTCCAAATACTAATCCAAGAAGAATTCACGTGATTCTTGATTCGGCTAATATTGGATATTTTTTTTTGCCTATTTCATTCAATAAACGCACAGTCATAAATGTGTGCATATTTCAAAAATATCCATAATAAAATAAATAACGACTGGAACAAATTTAAGCTTGCTTGAATATAATAAGAGAGGCATTGGATTTCTTTTTCATGTGTAAATAAAAAATTCTAGAAATATCTGATGAAAGCAGACAAGTCGTACTAAGATGCTGTATATGAATCAGTCATATACAAAGCAGGTAATGAAATATATCGTAATATCATGACAATGTATATTTATTTTAAAGAGAAATATGACCATAAGATATTAGGCAAATTCCGGAGACTCCGTAGATTTTTAGCTTCACGAGTTCAGCGAGGCTCACTATACTTCCATGACACTTTCTGCTACGTGGACCGTCCTGGCTCAAGAGTGATCTGTTTCTTTGTGGACGATCCTGCAAATTCTCTGTTTCTTCAAAACGTCTTACTAAATTTAGTATTTCACTCAATAAAATATAGTTTTTTCTATGCTTCAGTCTTTTTTTCATGGGCAACATTCGCAATGCATTGTTGTGAATTCATCATCCATGTAGAAACGTTTAATCACCGATTATCGGCCTAATAATGATAGCATACTGCGAAACAGCATTTTATTTCTATCCTGATATCCATTAAAGGCTAAGTCTGATTTCCATTAAATGCTAAGTCTGATTTCCATTAAATGTTTGGATGTGCAAAGTTATATATATATATGACGCCTGCCGGCCGATGACTCTCCGTGTGTGTGGTGACTGGCGCATGTATAAATCTGCTGTGGTTACAAAGTCCTTCATGTCGAGAGTAATACCACTGGGGGAACTGATTCAGAGGTGATCGTTCTGATTCGGGTCTAAATTACGATCTGTGGATGAGTGAATAAAATGCATGAATGAAGGCCGCCCCATAAAAAAAGGATTGTGACTTGTAAGTAGCTAAGTCGTACTCTTGGACCTAGTTGTCGCTACTGAAAAAAACGAGACGCTCATTCGGCTTAAATTGCTGACAGATATCTGTCAGCGGGCCTGTAAAGTGCCATAAGTCACAACACAACAACATATATATAACTAGTTATGTACCAAATCATATCTAATAACAGAATAATATTTTGGATACTAAAGGATTATTCAATGCATATAAGGTATTTGCTAATTTTATCTCACGATAATTTCCGCTAAAAAGAGTAATATTTTTTGAGGTATTTAACATATAATAAAATACTTGATCATAAAGCACTGTGGCATGCGCCTGTATATTACTTTCCTGAAAATGAATCTCAGCTATGATTTTTTTTTTTTTTTTTTATGTTCACTTAGTATTAAGACAGTTGCTTTTGTTAATTTCTGCTTATTTTTTTATTTATTTTTACGGAAAGCTGCTTATTTGTAAAAATATATGGTAACGGAGAATAGGAATTCAAGTTTATAACTACGATTTCAGTGTCATTTCTATTTTGTACTTTTTAAATACAATATATTTTAAAACTTTATTACAGTTATTTTAGAATTCACAAATTGCGCGAAGTTATATTTACATTTTTTTTTTCGTATTTTGATTTTAATATTTACTAGCGATGGCTCGAAAGCTATTAACAAAACGATTTCTAAATCATTCCAAAATTCAAAAGATTGTTTACCTTGTGATTAATTTCATGTTTCATAACAGGAGCGATCACATACAAAGAAATGAATATATTTGATATTTTTAATAGACTTAATGTCGAGTGTTATGAGAAAAAATCATCACTAAATATTTGCATACTTCTATAATATTTTAAATTGATAATTTAAAATATCAAGAGAATCAATCAATCTATATCTTTCAATATCAGAAGAGATAAAAAATTCAATAAATTGTTGAATTAATTGCAAAATGTTATTTTTTTATCGATTCTTTTTTATTATGTGTTTTAGAATGTGGTGATGAAACTCAGCATATTAGAAAATAATTTGTTACTTTATGGCATTGAATACCTTAAATGACTTACTTTGTTTGTACTACTTAATATCTCTTGTTGCATTTAATTACCCGAATTTTGCTTGATCCTTTCTTCAAATAACTATATATCAGAAAAGAGCGGATACATGAATAAAAAATGAACTGAAGTCTGAAATTATTTTCAGATGAAAACACGATCAATTTAAAATTTTATTATCTTTGTAAATCCAGTTACCTTCTAAATAAAAGCGATATCGGAAAGAATTAGTTTCCTATCGACTAGTTTATTCGGTACTAAGTCCGTTTTATCCCGAGTTTACTGGAAATTTCGCCTTAATACATCCAGATAACTTTCTTTTCAAGCTCGGAAAAAGAATAAAATACGAAAGTTACCCAATGAAACTAGGTACTCCTGCCCACAATTTCAGTTTAAAGTTAAAGAAAGTCGATAAGAAAAGCCCCCTTTGTATTTTTTCCCTTCGTTCTCATTCTCTTGCGGAAATTCTAATTGTTGAAATTATTTATTATTGTTGCAGTAGTATTTTTATGGTGTTGTGTTGTGTCTTATGGCATTTTACAAGCATACAATTATATGTAAGCGATTTAAGCCTAGTGAGCGTCTCTTGTTTTTTTAGTAGCGACAACTAGGGCTAAGAGTACGACTTCGCTACTCACGCGTCACAACATTTTTTATAGGGCAGACATCATTCATGCGTTTCATTCACAAATCTTGATTTAGACCTGAAACAGGGAACTATCACCTCTGAACAACTACCCCCAGTGGTATTACTCTCGACATGGAAGACTTTGAGACTACGTCAGATTTATACTCATGCCAGTCACCTTACACACTGAGAGTCTTCGACTGGCAGAGTTCGAACTTGCCACCTAAGGGTTGAGCCCCTTACCAACCAGACTATCCCGACCTATTTTTATGATGTAATGAATCGTTTCAAAAATTATATTGGAGTTTATAAAGTATAATGTTTTTAAGCATCTATGAAATAAATTATTGCAGTATTTCTTTGCTACGAAAAAGAACGGCAGAAAAAAAGTATATATAGATTTTAAAATGTATAAATTTGAATATTTTATATTTTTTTTACTTGATCTGAAGAAACTTTTCAGAATTCTGGTAGAGTTAGGAAACTAACATATATATATATATATATTTATCTGGATGTAAAATATTGATAATTGGATCTTTGTCTAGAACAAAATATAAGGTCTTAATTGTGTGAAAAATATGACCATTTCTTTGACTAAACAATTAAAATGGGAAATTAATTTACTAACTAATTTCTAATCATAGAAATCTAATTTGTCATGGTAGATAATAATAAACATTTTAGCATAACATAATAATAAATATAACATAATAACATAATAATAAATATAACATAATAACATAATAATAAATATAACATAATAACATAATAATAAATATAACATAATAACATAATAATAAATATAACATAATAATAAATATTTTAAATCAGTTTTTGTCCAAACATTAAATAAATTTTAATATTTCATTATTATTCATTTTAATAATCATTTAATGTGTGATGAATCTAAGATATTTTTTCATGAAAGAAAGAGCGGAAAAAGCTATTATTTTCAACTAGGTTTCCATTAACGTTTCATGCATTCTAATTTTCTTTGCCCTATAAGAGCAAGTTATTTAAATTCTATATAATTTTGGATAAATTGCACTAAGTAATTTTTTCGCAAATAAGTTTTAATAAAAGTATAAAGAATTTCAATTAGAGCACTTTAATTATTTTTAGCACTTTCTAAGACTCAAAACTGGAAAAAAAATGAAAGCATCAATGACAAAATGCTCCAATTCATTCCGAGTTCGGGATTCAGTAGCCTTGACGAAATAGCCATCATGTGATCTATCATATAATCTATTGAAAACTGTTAGTTTTTGCAAAAAGTAGCCATGTCACTCAGCTTATGCCTGGACGATTCCCTATTATATTCCTCACTCAAACCCTATTTTCAGTTTGTTAATATCTTGCATGGCAATTTTCTATTTAAATACACAAGGGTGATTTCTCTCAGGCATTCTATATTTTTATAGATTAAAAAATCAAAATAAATTTAAAACAAATCGTGATTGTTTTATTGAGTGCTTAAATAGAAATTATAACCAGATGAATAAAAGCGTTCCTGGAAAACAACAAGAAGAGAGATTTAAGAGGAGAAATTATGAAACTGGCAATGAAACAGAATAATCTAGTGTTCCTATGAACAGAGAAGCGCTTGTGTGTTTCGAAAACATTTTAAAGAGTATGGAATGGTAAATCGAATGCAACGCTTTGCAGCTGGCAAACGTGGAGGTTGCGTGATCTTTACAGCACGAAAATGAGTTAATTCTTTGAAGCAACGCTCTCTTTTCGATATATTTCAACTATAATAGAGTTTACAAATAATGCATTCTGGTTTATAATCTTAAAACCTTTCTAATAAGAGCCTTCGTCCATTATTTAATCATTGGTTTCATTTTTAAATAAATGTTTCAGTATATACAATTTCTTTAGCTCATCATTATTGAGCTTAAATTCATGAATTATTTACACCTATTTTCTGTACAAGGAGTCTATTTAATTTGTGAATTTTATACAATCGTACAAATATTCACATTTCTCGTTTAATTCGAATTATTTAAGTCCTAATGCATCATTAAATGTGGTTTCTTTTCTGAAAATGATGACTACTTAATAATAGTTACTAAGTGAATTCATTTCTTCTTCATTGTATATCGAAACGCATAAAATTAAGGAAAATTAGTTTCTTGATTGATAATAATATGCTTTACATGCAAGTTTTGAAGATCAATACTGAGATTATATGTAGATGCAGCTTCATCTGACTCTTAATAGCAAGATTAATGTGAGAATTATGTGTTGAGAAATATTTTTAATCTGGCTTTAATAGCAATAATTTAATATCATAGGGCTTAGAAAAGTGTAATTACTCCAATTTTTTCTCTTCATTTAATTTTCCCAATTCAAAAGTTTCTATGTTAAGCCTATGAATGGAAATTTTTTCTTCACGTAATAAAGTCATCCGACAAGAAATCATAGTCAAACAACTTCATCTGAAATCAATGTCGTTGCTTTGTAAAATTAATTGTGATAAGTCGCTTCGTGTCTAACTAACAAAGTAGTCAAGTAGCGACAAGCGAAGTCACATTTACATCCATTTTATATTCATAAATCTAAAATATTTCTCTAGATTAAAAGTGATATATAATTACTGGTCAGAAAAATATATTCGAATATGGGTGATGTTAAGGTACTTAATAATTATGGAAAGGATTCTAACTTAATGCGTGTTCTGAACTGCAGAAAGAAGTGAACCAGTAGGATTTGAGACATTTACATAGGAAATTAAACAAAAATTGTCTGAAAATAAAAAACCCTTTGAAATTTTGAAGAGGCTAAATTTCTGTATTTTAATTAAGCTATTAAGCTATAATCACTAGCTTTGAGACTTTTTTCACAGATCTCGCTAACAATTTTCCAAAAATATCAGATTTCTCCTAGGGTCTCTTGTCTGTATTCGTGGAATATTCTACAGAAGCGTGTTTAATGGATATCAAATTTCGTGTTAAGTATTAAATTTACGTTATATACTAAATGTACTCAAAGCTCAGAAAGTAAATAGCTAATGCGCTTAAATTACAGTTACGCGCCTATAAGTCAGAGCAGAACTATTAGTTATCATAAGGTAGAAACATTACTTCTATTTCTGTCGTTTTCATTTATTCATAATATTGAAGTCTACGCTTTCTCTCTCTTTAAGATAATATTATGATTTCTCCTGAACCTTAATTAATTTATGCCTTAACAGGACTGAATAATTACTATAAAATTTTCTAATATTTCTTCTAATATTAATAATTTGTTAAATAATAATTTTTTTTCTTAAATATTTCCAACTGCATCATAGAAAAAAAGTGAAGATATCTTTTTAACGATTCCTGCAGATTTTAAGAAAAAATATTTTAAAAAAGCGGTTTTTAGTATACGCATATGTTATCATAACATATTTCCGCGAAAATACTTAATATATTTAAATGTGAAAAAAAATAATATGTTATAAAAAGCTCTTCCAGTATTAAAGAAATTCAATGTATTTGCATGAGGTGACATATTTAAAGTTCTGTATACAAAATAGAGAAAAAAGGTGGAAGTGAATGGGGATCCAGAAAAAATAAATGAACTCACAAAGATATAGGATATTTTTAAATTTGATTTTAAATCCACTTCTTACATTAAATGACCTTTTATCATTTTTACATTATCAGTTTATTTGCCCAAAACTCTAATATCAACTAAAGTTCAAAAAATAATTTCAAAAAAAAAGTTTTCTTAAAAAAGTTTCTTAATCAGTTGTTCATATAAAATACTTTTAATCAAAAATTTTCTGCTATATTTTATTGACAAAAATATAACAGAAATATCTAATCATGTTAAATTGGATTAACATGTGAGAAAAATTGGGTTTTATTTGGTAGTTGCTAGTTATATTTAAATACAAATAATTAATTCAGAACTCTGAAACTGGTGAATATAAAATCAGTGGTTTTGAACAAGAAATAAAAAATGGCCATCGCAGGCACCTTCAATATGTACATTGCATTCGCTGATATTCTAAAACAATAATTAACCTACATTGAATTCGAATTATCAATTACTGACAGCTCGATGATAGACCAACTAGCGTAGCTGATTCAATAACACAATTATAGATAGCATTCATGATTACGAAGCCTTTATAAAATTATGAATATAGATGCGCAGGGCTAAGTATTAATCGATGGAGAGAGAAAAACTTTGATTTTATATAAAAACAATTATTCTAGTTAATACCAAATAAAAAATTATTATAAACATAAAGTAATAGTACATAAAAACTAACGTAAAATTGAGATAATAATGCGTAACAAATAAGAACAAAATAAAAAATATACTTCACACTTAACAAGAGAGGAAAATAAGGTTTGATATCCATTTTCTTGTAAAACGTAAAATGGGTTCAAAATTCATACTTTTAAAAGAAAGAAGACATTATGATAATTTTAATTAAAGGCGAATTAAAATCCAAATATAAAGAATTTTGCTAAAATTATGAGGGATTATTGAATATATCTTTAAAAGTCAATAATCTTGAGGGATTATTGACTTTTGCTGTTCTTTTAAATATTTTTAAATTCGAAAATTTTTTATTAGTTTTCGGAGAAAGGCAGAATGTTAAAAGAAATTTTACATTAAAAAATTAATTAATTTAATTATGAAGAATCTAAAGCATATCTAGGAAATCTTTAAAGAAACGAATCTCCTTTTCTCGCAATATGAATATTCTGAAATGCCATTTCAATTGCGATCATATTGCACTTGATCGTTAATCATCAACTGACAGCTCCTGGCTAAATGTTCAGAGGAATCGAGCAGCAGAATGGGAAATTGAAAGCACGGAACTTCAATTACATTCATTCACCTTCTCTGCAATCATCGAATGAGCATAATTTAAGGTATGGTAGAATGTGAAGAGGGTAGAACTCGAGACGACGTGACACAAAAGTTGCAATTCTTTCTGGAACAATATTGAATAATGGAGAATGGTTTCACTTTTAATTCGTAGTTTTAAGAAATTGGAACCGATGCTGCTTATATTTTCTGAATTGAGGATGGGAAATTCAGTGCAAGAATTTCGAGTATTGCCGTCATTTTATAGTAGGTAAAATGGTCATTGCTAAGATATGAATGAAATTTCAAATTACATATTTGATAAAACAATCTACAGATTAATATTCAGCACTTTGTAAACACGAGAATTTTTTAATGAAAAATTCTTGAGTTAAATATTTGCCTATATTGGTTATGGCTTACTTTAAATTTCTACAAAATTATCCCTTACTCGTTTTTATGTAAAAATATAACTAAAGTCTGTACTTTTTTCCATATGCTTTACAACAACTAGTTTGTTAAAAGATTTTGGCAAGTAGTCAAAATTCAAATAAAGACTAGGTGTAAAGTATTCTTTTAATAATTGGCAATGGTCTGCATCTCTTTTAACTATTTTTATAGACTTTGTATGAGGTTTATTTATTCAAAAGGTGGGAACCTCGATTATATAACTCAAATAGTTGCATCTAAGCTCCCAATTGTTTTCTATTCCTTTTTATCAACAATATTAATGTAATTTTTAATGTGGAAGAAAATTTAAATAATAATTAAATGTTTCATTAAAAATTAAAATTAATTTTCTAAAATAGACATGACTAATGCTTGTACAATTTAGTACTATAAGGATCTCTGAAAAGCGCAAATTTTACAACAACAATTTCAAGAAACCTTGGGAACATTGGAACATTGGAGAACAAAAATTATATGTATATAAAAATTGAAAAAAACATATGATAGACATTTAAATAAAAAAATTAAGAGAATAGATGAATAACAGTGATATAAAAGATTCCAGAGTCTAATTGGAACTCATGTTTAATAATAGATTAAATATTTTACAGCCGGCGTCCTGGCATAGGGGTAGCGCGTCTTCCCCGTGATCTGGGCGTCCCGGTTTGGGCATGGTTGTTCTTCTGTTGTTCTATCTGTGAGATGTGTGAATGTGCCCTCCTGTAAAAAGGGGTTGTGCAAGCGAATGAATGATGCGTGAGTGGCAAAGTCGTACTCTTGGCCCTAGTTGGCGCTGCTATAAAAAATAAGAGACGTTCCCCCTCAGGCTTAAATCGCTGTCTTCGTAACAGCGGGCTTGCCAGTGGCAAGTGCCATAAGAAACAAACAAACAAACAAATATTTTAGAACATTTTCTAGTTTGTTCATCGTAGAAATTAACTATCCTTTATAAATCAAAATTCTATCTGCTATGACATACCATCATGTTTATATGATGAATACTTTTAAATACAACTATAAAATACGAGCAAAAAAAATTGAAAAAAGTAATTATTATACATACAAAGCATCTCATATTGAAACTATATTAGTTACGTTTCATATTTCTCAAAATTATTAACAGTTTTGTTTATTTTAAAATTCACTTTAACTAGTGCTTAGAATAAAAATGATATTAATTTGTGATTGATTTTAAAGAATTCAATTTCTTTCGTGAGATTTTCCCTAACAAGATTTGCTTAAAATTCATTTCATATGTGAAGAAAATTAAATTTTAACAATTTATAACAATAACCAATTTGTAAACTTTAATTAAAATTATTTAAAAATTTAAAATATTATAAATCTATTTAATATTTTATTGTTAATTTTCCAACAATAATTATATAATTAAATTGTTTTCAGATAAAGGGAATTGCTAAATCAAGGAATATGTTTAATATGTTTATCGAAAAAATTGCTTTATTGAAATCAAATGAAAATAGATGAATAAAGGGAATGAATTACCTATATATGTGCTAATAATAAAGATGAATATGTGTGATTATTCCTAATGCTCTACAGGTCAGAGTGTCCCGATTACCACTTCTAAATTTGTTTACGTGTATAACTTAAAGGGTAAAAATGTATAGCTCGTAGTAAGTCCAGAATTGTAATTAGAATTTTGATTCTTTACACAAACGACCACGTATTTTAACATATTGTTGGAAGTGATTGACATTTAAACAACTGACGAGTGCTAAATAACTTTAAAGTAGCCATTTAAAAAAAACGTCATTCAATATTCAGCCATTTTTATTTTTTGATAAAGATTTTCATGTTTTTCTGTTTTTAAGCACCGAAATATTATCTAATAATAAACGAAAATTATACCTTAAATATAAAAGTATCAGAGTTATAATATGATTAGTAATTTTCAGGAAAAACTGAGCATTTTCCTTTAAAAATATAATTGTTTAAATAAAAGACGTCTTATCTGAAAATATATTATGTTCAAACATTTATAGAAACATTTCTTCTTTCATATATTATACCTGGAATCAAAATTGCTATTACTGGATTTATTACACATACATTTATTCTTAGAACATCTGAATAAACTATTTGCCGATCTATAAGAATTTTCTCAGGATAACAAAGAAATTATAGTTCTAGATCCCATGCAAAGTGCCCTCGTTTAATTTTCCATTAATAATTTCCTATTGTTTCAATGTTAAATTGATACTTTGTTATAAATTTATCGTATTTAAAAATTATATAACGAAGGTTGACATATTAATTGTCTTTATTATAATATTATATTTCAGAAAATGTTACAAAAAATATCCAGGGTTTGTTTATGTTTGAATTATTTTCTGTCCCTTATTTCCAAACATAACAATATTTTTTTATATGAATAACTCAAGTTCAGAGTTAGTTTAAACAAAATTCTAAAAAAAATATTGTGGAATAAATTTTTTAAATTTATTCTAAACTGCCAAGCACTTGAGAGGTTCGTAAGCAATTTTTTGTTTATATTTCAATATTCGTGACATCACAAATGGAGATTTTATTTTTTATCTAACAACCTAAAAAAAAAATACCGTATATCGTGACATGCAGGAAATAAAACATAACGTCAAAACTACATGATATTCTTTAACACGAGCATTATAAAGAAATGCAAAACACTTTGAATGTATGGGACGTGGTAATATATCTTAGGTTAGACAGGTTACAGAAATTTTCTGGAAAACAAGTTCATTTTTGTTTTTTTTTATCCATATCAGAATGTTTATCATTTCATTTCATATGAAAAAATTGTATTTGTCTTGATCAATTAATAATTTCAATATATAAATAATCGTGATTAGAAATATAAATTATTAGAAACTGGTCCTTAAATTAAATGATCAAATGAATCTATAAAATTTAAATAAATAAGACGACATTTATCAGTAATCTAATGTATTTATATATAAATAACTGACAATCGAGATACATGGAAATAAATATGCTGGTAAAAATATTCATATCTAAAATTTAATATTGAAAAATGTAAAAAATATCCAATTGAAAGATTTTTATTCTTGATAAACTTTATAATTTTAGGATAAATAAAAGTTAAACATATTATGATAGTCTGAATAAAAATTATTTTGTAATTTTCTAAATATAAAATGAATTTTCTAAAATATAAAAAACAATCTATTACCATATGGATTTATTTGTGATAATTAAAAGTCTGAATCTCTGAATAACGGTCCCCTATATTGTGTATTTAACAAATTCCTATTATTAACGAGTCTTTAATTCACGAATTAGTGATTTTTTTTTAAGTAACACCGTCATACAAGAGAAATTTTATTTTGATAATTTGGTTAAAATAATTTTAAAAAGTTCCTTTTGTGTTATACAATTCAAATATTTTGAATTTATCTAACATCTCTAAGAATATTATTTATCTAATATGAAGTGCCATTTCATAAACTGAAAGATTCTACGATATGAATTTCAAACCTATAATATGCAGCTTGAAACAAAAACTGAATTTCGCTTAGAAGAAAATATGCATTTTCTGTTTATTCCACAGTAGAATAGATACAAATTTCTGCTAAATATTGCTAAACTTCAGCACAAATTAAGAAAACAATCATCGCATCCCGAAATATTTCATTTCAATGCGATCTCGATGGAAATTAAATAATAATTTTTGCATGAATTTAGAAATTTATTTTATCATTTCCGGATTAGTAAAAAGTTGAAATATTTCTAATACAGCTTGAAAGAATACTTTTTCAAAACATTATTTTCGTTATTTATGGTATTCGTTATATTTGGTATAAAACAAGTTCCTTATATTTGGTATATCGGTATATATATATAAAAAAAGTAGATTTTGCAATTTGTTACTTGACATGAATTTTATTCAATTCTTGAACACGAAACATTTTTTCAGTGTTTTTCATTGAAAATTTACAGTAGATATAAATTATCACATTTAAAAATGGTTGTTTGATTTTTACATTTTCAATTAGGATTTGATTGGTTTTTTTCCCTAAGTGTTTGAAATATATGAGCATTTGCTTTTTATACCTTTATGTTCATAAATTATGTCAGTAAAACTAATCAGATTTCAATATTAAAAAACGGGAATTATCTAATTAATAAAATATATGACTTTCTGCAATTTTCATTTCATAAAAAAAGGCCTGTATTCGATATTCTTAGATCTTTTGGTGAGATTTTATACTTTTATGATATTCTTGAAATACTATTGTTTTCTAAAATATTTTTTATCTTTAACAAATTTGATACATAAGACTTTCATAACGTATACTCCTTAAGTTTCACAGGTTTCGCATCAATTTTTCCTTTGTTTCCCAGAATTTGAGATTAATAACTGAAATTAATCTGTCTTAGCTATCTTAATCTGTTCTGAAAACGGAATATATCAAAAAAAGAATTAATAAACATAATTGTGTAACTGTTATTATAATATATTGAGGAAAAATTGTATAAATATAGCTTTATAAATATATCTATGGCTTATTGCACAACAGTTCAATTGTTTCTATGTGGCATAGAAATATATACACAATTATATACGGTTTTCTTAAGAGTGATCATTCGAAATGGAAGAAATGATAATAGTTTTCAGATTTTATAAATGTGTAATGATAAATAAAACGCATATTTATAAAATCGATTATTTATATTGCTTTCATCTATATTTTAAGAAAATGATAATCATGCACAGTTCGATATGAAAGTTAGTTCAATAAATGTTGTTGATGCTTACACTGATGATATTTAAGATAAGCATATTTAATTTTGGGTTCCAATGAATCCTAAACAATTTCTAAAATACAAATTTTATTGTCTTTTTTATTATTGTTATGTCTAATTAGGTACATAATACAACTTAAAATTAAGGAGTGAAAACATTTGCGAATAATTGTCGAAATATGTTTAACATGAACGTATAATTAAGAGTGAAGATATAATGGAGAGTATATAAAGGAAAATGCCCGTAGAAATTAAGTCCTCCGAAACTAATTGCATTAACTATTTCAAAACTTTTAAAACCATTCTTGTCATACAAAGATGTTTAAAGAATTAACATTATATTAATATGAATATTAATTCAACTATTCTAATCATATTATTTAATTTAAAGCATATAATTTGTTCATTTTACTACATCATTTGCTACATTTACAATGCCAAGAAAATTTAGAAATGACATGTTCTGTCAGAAATCCGATTTATTTTTGTATTTAAGATCTTAAAATTTGTATCTAAAATGCTTTCCTTGAATAAATATGTAAGTAAAATTCCTCAAGGTATTATTGATAAAATAGCGTTCCATATTAGCTCAGCGAACTCTGAAAGAACTTTGGCAATAATTTTAATAAACGGTATGAAATGAAAATATAGAGGATAACATTATAAAAACTAAAAGCAGAAAGAAGGAAGAATTGTAAAGAAATTTGGGCACAATAGCCGAAGGAATGCTTACATAACAATTTCTTCACCATTTTTTTGGAGCGATTAAAGGTTTTCCTGGAGTGGAGAATTGCTCTTTTGACAGTTTTACTTGAAAACTGGATTAAAATTTTTCCTTGAAACAAAATTATTTTCCACTTTTACCACATTCTACATTATTTACTATTTCAACATCATTTACCACCACGTATTTCAGAAAATTTCTTCTTTTAAAAAATTATAAGCATTCATTTCGAAATTAATGGACAGAAAGATTTTGGATGATATTCGAGATCTTTATATGATTCCGTTTTTTACTTCAATATTATTCATTCACTGGGCATTAAGTTAAATGCTATAAAATAAATATAAAGTTGTCTTAGCACTGAAAATATCGGCAAAATTAAAAACGAGGATTTTTAATCTTTATTAATATACGCATTCAAACAAAAAGAAAACATATAAAAACAGAAATAAAAAAATGACTTAACTCGAAAGTCAATTGGCATAAAGTACTTCAAACGTATGAAAAAAAGGAAGAAAAAGATATAATTTCCTTCCCCTTACAAAAAATCTTGTACATTATATTTTAAGATCAATCTGTTATCCCTTACAAAAAATCTTGTACATTATATTTTAAGATCAATCTGTTATCCCTTACAAAAAATCTTGTACATTATATTTTAAGATCAATCTGTTATCCCTTACAAAAAATCTTGTACATTATATTTTAAGATCAATCTGTTATCCCTTACAAAAAATCTTGTACATTATATTTTAAGATCAATCTGTTATCCCTTACAAAAAATCTTGTACATTATATTTTAAGATCAATCTGTTATCCCTTACAAAAAATCTTGTACATTATATTTTAAGATCAATCTGTTATCCCTTACAAAAAATCTTGTACATTATATTTTAAGATCAATCTGTTATCCCTTACAAAAAATCTTGTACATTATATTTTAAGATGAATCTGTTAGAACATATTTCTGAAAAAAGGATTATTTAAATAAATACGATGAACATTTCTAAGCACTTAATAAGGAACAAATGATCCCATTTTAGATACAGAATAAAAATACAATAAAAATTATTTATTAGAAAAATCAGAATTACAAACCGAAAAATCTAGAGTTTTAAAATCGGAGTATAACACTTTTTTTGTCATCAGTATTGAAATAAATAATCTCGCACTGTGTCTGGTTCATTATTTCAAATCTATGGACTGGATACTTTCTTTGAATACACATATTTTATTTTTTGGAAATTAACTTTTATTATTTAAAAAGGACACATTTAATTCAATAAATTAATGCAAATACAATAATATTGTCACAGAAAAATGGCAGAATATTATAATCTTACTTTTTTTCGATACTAAGTTCTTGTCAATGAGTCAAGTATTGGATTATGTGAAAAAAGTAGGAATTTAATACTTCTTTAGTTTATTATTCTTTTTTATTATTTATATAAATTTATTAACTTGACTGTTTACGGTATCTTTACTTCTATAATAAGAAATTCCAAAAAAAGAATTTAAAAAATCTATGTGATTGCTATTCAACAAGAATTTCTCTATCTGAATGCAGTTTTGACCTTCTTTCATTGCGATACAATTGAAGAAAAGAGTATTTGCCTTTGCAACGATTTTTCAATTTGTAAAGCCTTTAAGTCACAAAAGGGTGAAAGAATCTCCGTTTATTTGGAAGAAAATTGTACGAATGTGTTGAATATGCAAACAGGTTGGAAAGAGAGCATGAGAACGATAAGACCATAGAATACAAAAATAAATACTGAGATGAAAAGAAATACTTGTTTGGAATGGGATTGCTTCCAAGAAAATTCATTTTGTTTGAGGAAAAGAATAACCCTTCTCAATCAATAACGTCTAAAGTTTTCCTGAAATTTTTGATTTCATTTCTTCCGACTTCGAAGATATAATGCATTCGTTTTACTGATTTCGATGCCTATCTCTTGCATGTCAAGGTATTCAAATTCTTATTTTTTTAAAAAAATGTATCTAATTTTTTAATGCATTCATTGCATACTTATAGTTATAGAGTGTCTAAAAAGCATATCACGTATTTATTTCCTTAACTATTGTAATTTGATATATACTTCCAATTTCGAAGTTCTACCAAATAATGTACCCAAACTTTTTTAATATTTCGGCTTTTATATTAAGAAAAAGTTACAGAAAATAAATTTTTATACGGCCTCTATGGTAAAAAAAATATTAATGAATGAAATCTTTTTTTTTTTTTTTTTTACACTTAAACATTAGTGAACAACATTTCATGCTTCGGCTCCGAAATTTTCTTATATTAAAAATTAAATTTAATGACTTAGACCTTTTTCCCATATTTCCCACCGGTGTTGGAGGAGTTTTTTTGCTTTAAATTCAAGCATAATATAAAAGATTATTTAAAATTCAGAATAAACAATAATATCGCATTCTTCAATATATAAACAAACAAACTTTTTTTTGACAATGTTACTTTATCTGCTATCCATTTCATCACTGGTGACATAAATACAGACGTTTTGAGTTTGTAAGAATGTGTACTGCCAATGGCAACTCATTCTTTTGTTCAGGCATAATACCAATCATAAGAAACGAAATATATCGGCAACCATTTTGTATATTATGATGGCCTATTGGAGTAATCAATTAGCTTCTAAAAATGCCACAAAAACTCTTAGAAAATCCCGACTTTTGATGAATCTTTTGAGCTTAAAGTGACATTCGTCTGTTCAAATTACATTTCTGAGAAAAAGTGGAAAATGTTCTAAATTTTGATCGTTGCATCAATCCATGAACTCCAAAAGTGATGTATGGATGTCAGATATTAAGTTGAAGTATTCTCTACATTGTTGTTTTAGAATGTTGAATTCTGAACTGACTTTATGTATTCAGAATACGGGTAATTTGAAAAATGAGCCAAAATGTCAATTCCTCTATCATTTTTAAAATTATTATCTTCCCCGTTTCACCGCAGAAAGTACAGATTCCGTAGTCTTTTATTAGTAAATCAATCTGTAAGTACGCTTCCTAGAAAGTTGTCTGGAGTTTAGGAAACCTAGTTTATTTTCTTCTTCAGTTAGACTTGTATTAAGATTAAATATATAATTTCTAGGCGTATCTAATTAATAAAATATGTTACCCTTTTGGATTATATGAATGTGAATAAAATGTACATTTGTATGGGAATGAGTAAAAATGTACAGCTGTAAAGGTGTAAAAATGTATAGCTGTAAATGTATAAAAAATAGCTGTGAAGAAATTGTATTATTTTCATGATCTGGAAATCATGGATTAAGGAAATTGTCCCTTTCTATTCAATAAAATTTGAGTACTTTTGACTGAAATTTAATATTTGACGAATTATTTTCTTCTTCAGTTAGACTTGTATTAAGATTAAATATATAATTTCTAGGCGTCTCTAATTAATAAAATATGTTACCCTTTTGGATTATATGAATGTGAATAAAATGTACAGTTGTATGGGAATGAGTAAAAATGTACTGTACAGCTGTAAAGGTGTAAAAATGTATAGCTGTAAATGCATAAAAACAGATGTGAACAAATTGTATTATTTTCATGATCTGGAAATCATGGATCAAGGAAATTGGCCCTTTCTATTCAATAAAATTTGAGTACTCTTGACTGAAATTTAATATCTGTCGAATTTTGTCCAACATATTCAGTATAAATTTCAATATGATGATTTGTAAAGAAAAATATGTTTTGGAACATTTGTTTATTTATTTATTTATTTTTTGTGCAAATTTTCATTGTATACTAAAACTAACTGTGACTAACTTTAACTAACTGTAAAATTTATTAGATTGTAATAATTTATTATTTCTTCATCTCATTGATTTTAATTCTTACTGAGTTTTGAAAAGCATAGGAGAAGTCGCTGATTCTTTAACTCTTTTTATTCGTCATCGTTTTAAAGAAATAGCCGAATTTTATATCGTATTCAAATTTTTTATTCAAGATGGCGAGAGTAACATAGGAAGGAGGGATAGGAAGACAAACATCAGGAAGGAGGGATTTGATTACGTATTTAGATCATACATAGTTTCAAAAAAGAATTTAAGGTTTCAGTGATTTGACTCCTTGAAAAAACTAATATCCCATATAAATTAGAAGTTAAAGTTTCATAAAAACCAGAATTCGAGTGATTAGAAAATTCTTTTTAGGAACGTATCTAAATATAGCAAGGAATTAATATGTGTGTGTACAACATTTCATCCAAGTTATTTTATTAACATGATAATTAGAGAAATTTTAATTGGATTTTAACCGGCTTGGTATAATTTTAAGAAGACTTAAGATCTCGAGTAAATTCGTTGATGGGTTATCTAGCTAAAATTGGGGAAATGGTGGGTGATTGAAATTCGTATTTCTCTATGATTTCATTAGAAAATTGTATCAAACTAGGAAATTAGCATCTCAGTAAGGCAAGAAAATGTATAACAAAACTTTCCGATAGTTGCAATTGCTTAGAAATTAGATCTTGAAAAAAGATGTTCAATTCCTACTTCAGCTGGTTTACATGTTTTGCATGGCCTGTTTTGAAAACGAAAAACAAATCAAATTTCAAAGCTTGCTTCTTTTCTTTACTTTAAAACTGTTTAAATGGACATGGACTCAAGCTTAATAACTTGGAAAAAGCTAATTAAATAAAAATAAATTTAAAAATCATTAGCAACATTACGTAAATATGAACAATTTTAGGAAATTGAAGAATGTGCGTGTTCTTTAGATCTATTGAATTATATTTTATAACAATCTTTAACTTGAAAGCGATAATGTAACCATATTTATTTTTTATTTATTTCAATTTTTAAAATAAAGCGAATTATATCCAATATTTTATTTTTTAATGACAAGATACATAAAAACGGAGCATTGCTAATTCACTGAATGATCCCAAAAACTCTCCTGAACCATTGGGACTAGATAATTGAAATTTACCAGATGTTTATTTCTTGGATAGCTGACTTCTTCGTCAAATATTATTACATATGTCAAAAAGATTTAATACTTTGCTATTCAGAGAAAATGCTTACCACAAAACTGGATTTTATTGTGCTCACCCAATATGCTTAATGGATGCCAATTATCTCGCCAAACCTCTCGGATTTTAAATTACATTTTCTAATATTTATTATATGTATTATAATAATTATATATCTATTTTAATTTTATAAATTTTCTTGTTTAAATGCCATTAATTAATGGACCTTATTGATCATAAATATTTAGCGCCAATACGTTCTCTGGTAGTCTTTTGATTAGATGTCCACTATATTAGAATATACTGCTTTAAAAAAAGACAACCATTATAACATTAAAACAACTATATTAAAAAAAAATAGGTCATATATTTTCCGATTATTTGTAAATGTAGGTACCAGTTTCTGTTTTTAAATGATTTTTTTTTCAATTTCTAGCTGTTGAATAAATATAACAAAAAAAATTAATTCAAGGGTACATATAAAGAAATTTTCAAATTAAAAACAAATATGTGTGTGAATGAAAGATCCATAACTTTAGAAAAATTTCTAAATTATCTAACAGTTTTATAATATTAAATCAGATATTCTTTCTTCTTAGATAAATGATCGTCGTTGTGCTTCGCTGTTTGAGTTGAGCGCAAGTTAATTTGTAACCAAGTCATCTCCAAGGATTTCACCATTAGGAAGACAAATTGTAAGCTTTCTGAATTTTTTTAAAAATCCTACCGGAGCTTTATTCTTTGAAACTCAAATCTCCTTAAAATAAGGTGATCAGGAATTGTTTTAACTAGGGTACGTAGTGTGGGTTAAAATAATTTTTTTCTCAGAATTAGTAAAAAATAGATATTTAGTCAGTTGATCATTTATTTTATGAGTTAAGTAACTAGAATATTTTAATTGACTGATAATACTTTTAATTATGTTACATTGTAGATAAATGGATTCGCTAAGTACGAAAATCACAGCAGAAACTTAGTTTTATCAACTAAAGTGGATGCAACTGATTAATTTACTGATAAGATTAATTGTGTTACATAACATATTTTATGAAATCATTTTATTTGTCTAAAATGTTTTTTATGTCCGCAAAACAGTAAAGGTTTTTTAGATTAAGCTATCAAAAAGGGATCTGAGAAATTTAAAAAAAAATATCAATCATGACTGAAAAGGTAAAAGCTATGTACACTCATGTATGCAATAGCTATGTAATAAAAATTGAAAAAAATATGTTTTTCTTTCATGCGTTATAACAATATTATATATGTTATTGATGACATATTATGATATAATACATGACATGATATATTATTATATATATGATTTGTATATTATAAATATATAATTCTGATACATTATGATATACGGTATATTATTCATGTAATTATCAAGTGTTAGTAATGTATTCCATGGTTTCATGACCTAATATAATATACAAGCATTTTAAAAATTATAAGGACTAGCTAATAAATGAATATTAAGGATGATTATTAATCATTATGAATAATGTATTTAGGGAATATAAAATATAAAATTTAAGGAATCTTGATTTTTTTTTTTTTTTTTTTTGTAATTTACTTCCTTGTTCAGTTATTTCATATGAAATTTGTGTGAATATGAACTATGATAGTCGCTATTTTGGCAGCAATACCTACTAAATGCACTATAATAATGCGAAACATTTTAAGATATAATTGACAAATGTGGCAACCTACAAAATTTCAGTTCAAACTCTGTGAAGTGGAAATTAAATGTTTCTGCAGCAAAATGATTAGTAGATGAAACAAAACAAATGTAAAAACAGAGAGATGGCATCTAAGAAACCTTTTAACTGTTAATGAGATTTCCTAAGCTTGATTACTGGACCATGCAAAAATCTTAAGGCATCTTAAAACTGTGATTAATGGATGTTCAAATAGTTCGATTAAATTCAGAAATATTAAAACAGATTATTGTCATCAAAAAGAGAAGTGTGTGCAATTTTAGAACTTTAATACATCAGGAAGTAAGCGAAAAATCGATTTTTTAATTTCACTTTCATCTGTACGAAACAAGTCCAATGAAATAAACATAAAATTCCAATGAAATGAAATTTTTTAAAATTAATTTAGTGGTATTTAAATATTTACTTCATATGAAATTTTATACAGTAATGTGATATTTGTAACAACGTAAAACAAAAATTTTTCATTGAATAATTAGCTTATACTCATGGCAATATTTAAATGAATTTGAATACGTAAATTTTTTGTTTATATTATGAAGCAAAACTAATTCTTTTCTTTTGAAAAGTTATTTAATGCACTTCTATTCTTCATTTTCAACAATGCACTTCTATATTTCATTTAAAAAAATATGTTTTCTCACGTTTGTTGACAGCGACAAAAAAGTAAATATGCATTGTTGAAATGTGCAACTACTATCAGAACTTGTCGCAAACAAGATTCGAGAAAAATTCAAATCTGAGCATTTAATAAAAGAAATGCAGAAACCAGATATTTCCAAAATTGAATAGCAAAATGCCGATGCTCATAAAAAATTTTTATCTGGAAGAATGTCGTAAAAACGTATTCTTAAAAAAGGGCTTGGCAGATGTTCTGGATGTGATACATTTAAGTGCTGCCTCCAAAAAGCAATTCTTTCATATCATTTTTTTCATGTTTGGTGGAACAGTTTTCATCAAAAAAGATGAGAAACTTGTAAATTACATCCATGGTACCATAGAAGCACTTATGTACCAAAGTAGTTGAAAATCACAACTTTGTTGGAGATTTGAAGAAACGAGTTTCTGAAATACTTATAGTGCTTTTTTTTCCGAGGAAGAATAGAATATTTCTATCCAAGCGTTAAATTTTAGTATTCGTTTTATCAGTCTGTCTTTTTTTCCCTAAATATTCATTTTTCTTTGAGGATATTTATGGTTTATTAAATATAGAATAAAATTCTGAAATCGAATAAAAGGCTTTATATCAGATATGACTTTCCTTAAAGAGAATTTTATTATAGTTTGATGTTTTGAATTTGCTATAAACTCAGAAAACAATTGCTCTAAAAATACCCAAATACGTTAAAATTTGAATAGTATGGCTGATCCGATGATAATTTTCTAAGTATTTATTTTCCTTTGTGAATATTTTTGGATTATTAAATGCAGAATAGTATGATTTTTAAATTTGAAATTAAATAAAAGGTTTTGTTTAAGACATAATTTTGCTTAAAATAATATTATAGTTTGACGCTTGCGTAAAAAAGAATATTATAGTTTGAATTTGAACAAAATTTCGAAAATAGTTTCATTAAAAATATCCAAACACGCTAAATTATGAATAATATGGTGGATCCTACTTGTAAATGCAAATTATTCATAAATATAAATTCAAAACTTGTATTATAGCCTTTTTTATATATTACTTTTATATCCAATAAAATAATAGAATTAATATCTTTAAGTACCAGATACCTTTAAATATTACCTAATTGGTATTATAGAAATACTTAGTGCAGTTTTATAACTTATATCCATTAAGATATAATATTTTACAACTAATTAATCATCACAAGAGGCAAAGTTAACTTAATTACTAGGGAGCCAGTTGAAGATTCTCAAGACTATGAATATGTCGGATTTACTTTTAAAACGATTTAAGGTAAGAAGTGCGAAATGATTCCAACATTTTTTCACAATACTGAAAATATTTAAATAATACTTTATTTTACTTTTAATTTGAATTGTGAAGTTTCTTTGAGAACTGGATACCAGAATTACACTTTATAGATTTTATCAATTGGCCTGCTCAGTAGTATTTAACTAATAAAGAATGTAATTTTAGTAAAAGTCTAACTACAAATAACCAAAGATAGAATTAAACTTTGAATCCTGGTAAAGGTTCAGAATCATAATTCGTCGATACGAAGACTCAAATTATGCAGTAATTACTTGGTTTCTTCAAAAACCTTTGAAATCAATGCGAGATATAGGATGGTCCGAATTGGAAAAATAATTCTTTTTAAAAGTAAAAGCTGTCCTTTCAATTAAAATGTGTTTCATTTTTCCACCTTTTAATCACAATGATACTTGGGTTTAGGCATGATTGTTTCTTAATTTTGAGCTGCGACTAATATACTTTTCGAAAAAAATTAAATGTGCTAATATGGTTTTCACTTGGTCGTAATATGTTATTGATGGAACTCCTTGAATAAAAGAAATGTTTATTTTATTCGCTTATCTGTATAATCAAAATAAACTCAGCACAAATGAAACATATCCATTTCAATTCCTTCGGGAAATCTTGAAAATTTCTTAAAATTACTTGTTTAATGTAGTTTTGATTTTCTTTCTTTCGCATTATTATATATCTCAGAAAATCCAGTCATTTCAGCTGCTATATCATGGTTACAGTCAACAAATGAATGAGTGGACTAAGAGCAAGGTGAAGGTAAAATTGACATTTAAATTCCCCTCGCCAAGTCTCGATTACGACATGCGTCGGCGAACACCGACGGAACTCGGCATTCGTCGGCAGAACATTCATTCCAAAACTCTTGTTAATGAGCAGTTATTAATGTAAACTACCAACAGTTGAAGATTATTTCAGCATTTATCAAAGTGTAATTAGAGAAGGCTAT
Organism: Argiope bruennichi; assembly: GCF_947563725.1. Taxonomy (NCBI): domain Eukaryota; kingdom Metazoa; phylum Arthropoda; class Arachnida; order Araneae; family Araneidae; genus Argiope; species Argiope bruennichi. Next base: position 118,901,253 of record NC_079154.1, read on the forward strand.
TCCTACTGATTGTTATCTGAAGGGAATAATGATTGAGCTGCCTATAAACTTTACAGATAAATTAAATGAATTTTAGGAATAAAAAGCTATTATAAATTTCAAAAGTATTCGAACATTTTAAAATTATTTTATATTAGCCTTTTCCATGTGATACATTCTTTTGTACTGATTTAAAGAAATATGAAAGGTGACAATTCATTTTTGATTAGCTCCTGATTATCATAAATCAAAGAAACAAACTGAATGAAAATAATTTACATGCAAAAAAAGAAAGAAAATAACTTTTTGTCCATTACCAGTTTATAATGCAAAACTATTCAACATACAAATGGGAGAAAAAGTGACATTCCAACACCAGAAAAATCACATCACTTGTAATGTTAATATTTATTTTGAATTTCCAGAAAAAAATTTCAGAATAAACAGTTCCTTCCAGAATTATATATGCGCACTTCGGTAGGTAGTCAATAACATTTTATTCATTAATAACGGAATATTAAACAACTTCGCGGAACTTATATTTATATGGTTTTTAAGTTTTTAAGAAATTTCTAAACTTATATAAATAAGTAACTCGTTGCTATAATTTGATTGTGGTTAAATACACGTGATCAGTGGTAAAATGTGGAAATAAAATAATTTAAATAATAGAGGAAAATAAGGATTTGCAAAAATGTCAATTTCATTTGCAATTTCACGGAATATCATGTGCGGCAATATATATATATATATATATATATATATATATAAATTCATACAGTCTTAGTAAAATTAAATTTTGAATTATTTAATTAAGGTTATTTAGCCGATAAATTATTGTTTTTATTCCAAAGACTTTTCTTAACGTTTTGGCTTCTCAACTACTTTTCAAAAAGTTTGACTTTAATATATGGAAAGTTAAAGAAGTTAATCGATTGCCAATATAAGTTTACCTATTTTATAATTTAATTGTAGCAATTTTCTTATTCATTATCATATATGTCAATGAGAATATTTCATTTCATACAGTCATGATGCTGCTTATTTGTATTTTTAGCATAAAGTAAAATTATCAAAAAAAAAAAATGAAAAACAATATTTGTTTTTTAAACTATTAAAAAAGAATGCAAAATAATAAATTTTAGAATCTAAAACGACAAAATGTCATTGTTTTATTAGAAAAAAGCTTTTTTATTTACTTTAGAGGAAATTCTGTTTGTTTTTCGACCAGCAAAAGTTATAATTCAGACACAAAAAGGCATTTATATAAAGAATATTTAAGAAGTAAAGCTAATTTTTTTTTTAAATTTCTTTAAGAATAGAAGCTAAATCTAAACATTCTGCATTAATTTAACCAAAAATAATAACAAAAAAATTTTTTATTAGCACTTGTTATTTTAAGATAGATTTTGATTTTTGAACTTTCTAAGTGCAATTAATATGAAATGTGGTTAATGATTTACAAAAGTCATTCAACAATGTAAACTACAAACAGATGCTTTTTCCTTTCTACATGAGTTAATATTTAAAAGTGAGAAAGTGGTTAGCTAAAACTTTTTCTCTTATAAAGAATCCGAAATTTCCCAATCCACTTTAGTAATAACTCAAGTTACTTTTAGTACATGCCCTTTTTGTAATATTTTATGGTTCCTGGACAAGCATTTGAATAATGAGCATAACTGAATAAGACTGTTTACAACTTACCATTTAACAAGGTGATAATTTTTCTTTTTTCTGATTTTTTTTCTTTACTTTTCCTTTTCTGCCGATCATTAGATCAAGGAAAAGAACAAACTAAATAGACATCATAATATACAGCCATTTAAACTATATCAACAATTAAAAGCTTATTAAGCTTCAAATTGTTAAATTCATTTAATTACTTGAAATAATTTAATTCAAATCTTAATTCATTCCTTGCTTTATGTGGGGCAAAGAAAAAAAAATTAAGCTTGATGAGTTTTTGAAATTATTCATCCTGAAACTCTACACTAAATTTTCCTCTTAAACTACTAAAAATATTTTTAATTTCCTGAAATACATTCAATATGATATTCCCTTTATTGAAATCAGCAATAACAGCTTTGAGCTCCCAACATTTAATTTTGCGTCAAAGGTGTCTTTCTCATTTACAATGTCCGCAATATTTTAGATCGAAGTAAATAGGCCTCGAAATTTAAAGTCTCTTTCCATATAAATTTAATTCAGCTGCACTTTCAAGCGACATATTTCAGGGATACTCCAACGAAACATTCGAATCAACATTCTCAAGGGTTACACGTTTAAAGGATTTATATTGATAGGAATTCTCTAATCTTATATCTCAAGATGAGGGAATTCACTGGTATGGAATACCTGAAAGCCATTTTGGACATGAATCAATCCTTATAGCTACCATACAACAAGCGTTGGAAAGACATTTCAGCTGGACACGCCTGTTAACATAATTGCTCTGCATTCTCTTTCATATATCTTTAGGTACTAATATTATTCTAACAACTCATGGAATACATTTCTAGTTATAACCAGTTTCAGAGAATGTCACGTATCTTCTGCTGGAATGTAAGTGGCATATTTAATTACTTTTTATCATTCATTTTATCATCTTTTAGAGTCTGAGATAATATTACAAAAAAGAGATTATGTATTGATATTGATATAAAGAGTAAACTATAGTAACAGAGTAAAAACTTACTTAATTCTTCGCTAACCTTTACTGTCGAATATGAAACAATGTATTTACTTAAAAAATATATAGTTGAATGTAAAACATTACAGCTATTTAAATGATACTGTAGAGATATTGTTAACTGTAGGGAAAGATATTAAATTATTTCCTATGAAAAACAATTTTGAATTGCCGGGAAATAACATTAAAAGCAACCGCATAAAAATGTTTTAGCACTTGTTAATTAGAGAATTTGTCATTAAAATTGAAATTCAGTGATGTCTCTAACTAATCAATTTCATTGAATTAGATTTAGTTGAAAGATAAATACTCTCTGAAGATTTTAAAATCGTAATATGTTTTTGTTAAAAAGTGTGTGAATTAATTTGGAAGTGTATTATTTCTGTACAAACTTGTATAAATTAATTATAATGATAAGGACTATGATAATAAATATGTATCTTTATCTGATAATAAAATAAGTTAATTAGAATCAGAAAAATATTACTCATAGAATAGAATTATATATCACTAATCACAATTCTAAATCTTTCTTTACGAGTTAAAAATATTACATTTCTTAAAAACGTAAGAACAGGAACTATGCTTATAAAATGATTTAAAAAAAAAACAGTTTTAAAAACTTTTAAATGAGAATCATTCAAAAAATAAATTTGCATATTCTTTATTCTTTCAATTCTGTATATCCTGCCTGAGTATTTACCATGCTTTTCATTATCATCAGAAGAATTTCCATTCGCACTTTAAACATTCTAAGAATGCATTTAAAAATAAAATAAAATTTTTAGCTTAGATGTTATTGATAAAATTTTAGAGGGATTAGATTAGCATTTGGTACCACACAGTTTCCTCGATTTTTTTACACAACGCCTATTATGAAATATCAATTAATCTTTGATTTGAAAGTTGAAAGCTTGAAAAGTGTTTTCATACTCCTATGTTATATATTTATTTTTAATCATATCATAATGGAACTTTCTCAGCATCACTAATAAATCTTTTCAATTTTTTTTTTCATTTAATAAAAGCGTGCCCACTTCCGAAATGTAATTTGAACTGTTTGATAAAATTTAGCACATAAAATACCAATTTAACATTCCCTAGTTTTATGGTTTTCCAGGATGTTATAGACAAAAAAACTATTAACTTTATCAAAAATATTATTAAATTTATTAAAAGTATTAACTTATAATAAATTAATGCTTATTTTCAATATTACTTTATTAAGAAAAATATTTTTAGGAGCTAATAAATAGCATTTTAAATTAAACGAATGCAATTGGCGAAATAATTTGCCTACCAGTTTTGAAATATTTTGTGTGTGTCCTTATGAAATTATGAAAACAAGAAATATACTGCCCTCATAACTGTTTTTGCTTGCAGTTTTGAAGCCATGTCATAAATTAAAATGTAACATCAAAAGTAACTTTATTAAATAATTACAAGGATTCACAACTTAAATTATATAGAGTTATAAATTCCATCTCTTTTCGTTTTTAGATGTTAACTCTTTAAACGGCCAGTTTTTTCTAGTCCTATTATGTTAAAATATTTTTAGACTTGAAATTAGAATAAGAAAAGGGATTCATTTAGCTTATAAGATAAATTTAATTTGATTAATTCATTAATTTGATTAATTAATAATTAAGTAAAAATCAAGACACATCATTTTGTCTGAGATAAAGAATTGAAGCATCTAAGTTTCTGTCTTTCTAAAAAAAATTTGTCAGAACTTATGCCAACCTACATGATTTCATACAAAGATTGATAAATTTGGTGGGAAGCATACTTCCCATTGCTTTAGAAAGGGTTAAAATATAAATTTTATTAAAGTATTGCACTTGATATATGAAATCACTTTACCTAGAGAATCAGAAATCAAACATATCAATATATAGGGCATCGATAACTAAATTCTGTGCATTTAAAGTTACTTACAATCATTACCATTAGCCTTTAAATAAATGATAAAAAAATAATTGAAATAAATGTAAAAAGGTGAGTCAGAATTAAAAATAATTTATTCCAAATACAATCACTTCAGGGCGTATTGCTGTGAAATCTTAAACATTTTGAAATATTTTTCCAAGCAGTTTCGTAGCTCTCATGAAATTTTCACTTTAAAGATATGAATACGAACTTTTGGGCTGTATTGAAAAGTTTACAGCCCTATTCGAACAGCAAATTTCTCTATTATCTTGCTGAAACGAGTTTATTTCACTTTTTAGGATGAACAAACAACAAGACTTCTTTTAATTTCATTGTAATTTTATAGAATTCATTAACATTGGACTTAGATGCGAGAACAGTTAAAAATTATCATGCATTCTTATAAAATAATTTAGCATTCAAACCCTAGATTTTTTCAATGCTTAATATATGGAGAGCAAAATCTCTGCAAAACATCCATTTGTTTATAACAACTATTCATCTGTTACACCAAAAGTTTATTATTTTAAGGTACAAGTTTATAACAATGAAAAAATTTCAATGCATCCAGCCAATTCATGTCAGTATGCTTGAGATTTAGCAAAGGTAGAGAGAATCGTCGTCGATGATTGAATGTTCTTTCTTTAGAAGGAATTATGACATAGGTTGCTGATCGTTGAGTCATTTACTACTTGACGACAGTAACCATGCGAGAATTCATACCGAAATAATCATTTAGATTATATAATATAATAATTCACAGTCAATAAGCCGAATTTTATATAAAGTCAAAATAATTTTATTACAAATTGTTAACCTCAGTTTAAGTGTAAAGTAAGTTTCCATAGCACCGATTGGCTTTAATCGGCGTATCATAATTAAAGCTACTTTTCCATTCGTTGAATTCTTTCACATTTATCTATAATATCAACCACAAATTTTCATATTTTTCTAATGAATGCTTGCATTTGAAAATATTGAATGAGGGAACTTTATTTAAATAACGCCCCTTAAAAAAGGAATTTTATTTATAAATAGTTTATATAGTAACCATAAAATTAACAAAAATTTGATTTATTAACATTTTATTCTGAAAATTGAAGGGAACTAAAGGGTGAACGTCCAACTTCGGACTTTCACGCTAAAGTAAGCAAACACAAAGCATGAAATTAGCTGAATATAGTCTCGAAATAAAAAAAAAAGTCTATTGAAGAAATTGAAGTGTTTTCTGATCACTCTGACCAGCACAGGAATATAGGAACGTCTTTGATTTCATTGTTTGAAAATTTCATTCTTTCCATTCGAAAATTTATTCTTAGAATATAAAAAAGTGTTAGAAAATATATTATGTAAAAATGAATATTGATTTCTACAAGTTAACACTAATAAAAGAATAGTAATTTCATTTTAAGAGCTATTTCTATGCAAAATGAGTTTTAGAAAGGCACTATTCATTTAAAAAACGAAAAACTCGAAAAAAATGTAATTTTTTTTACAATTACAATTTTTATTCTACAAATCAAATGGAAGTCGATTTTGAATACTGAATTTCAAACTATTGTTTGTAAGTCTTGTTTCACATTTTTTTTTTTTTTTTTACTTTGAAATTGGTAAAAAATGTGAAAATTTTACTTGGTTATTATTTTTTTTCAAATATCTAATGAAAGTGAGTATGCTGATCAATTATTCTTTTCTCTTACTATCTCTTCATTCATGATTTCTGCATAATCCTAAATGCTATTTCCATCTTTATTTCTCTTAAATCATTGTCATAATCACTGCTCCAGTGCAAAGAAAAATGTGAATAACATTAATTAGTGAAAACTATGTTTCTTACAGTACTTTATTGTTAATTTATCATTTTATTCTTCTGAAATTTGAAATGCACTAATTGTTAGTAGAAACATTTTCAATAATCAGAAATTCAATTCCCATTTAATATACTAATAAATGTTTAATAACTTGCTGAAAAAAATTATAAGTAAAAAATTCAAGTTCGCAGGAATTACAGTCCTTTTCTCTACGGCGAGTAACTTTCTTCAATGCAATTCAAATTTCAATTCAAATTTTCAATATTAAATTTTTGGTGCATTTACCTTTATCTTTTCAAAAAAAATTTTAAAAAGGGATCGACCGGGATATTATGGATATTTTCTCTCTTTGTATGCATGAATTCCGGCTCTACTATAATCAAAGAGAAGTCTTGTCAGACAGTCAGGTAATAATAAAGGTAATAAATCATTGTCGAGCTTTTCAGTGAAGAATTTGCGTAAGCTGATGAAAAATCTCGCCTTTAGAGGAGATATGATGGCGATGATATATGGCCGAGATTTGATGAGAATTTAACGCTACGGGGTGTCGACCATTGTGGTTAAATGTATTCTCTGGAAGTGTGTGGTTAAGAAACGGCTGAATTTATCATTCCACAAAAGTTCAGGTTGTTATCTAAGCCCCTATATATAGTCAAAGTGTCAAAAGAATTAAATTGACTTTACAATGAATGGATGTCGCGGAAACTGAGATTACTTTTTTGCTGTGTTGTGCTTGGCATAAAGTTAACTATTTTAAAGTTAACTAACTATTTTAATAAAAAAGATTTGAAAATGGGATTATAAAATTCGATATAAAGTTTTGTATATTTAATTCTTTTTATTATGAATCGGCAATAATATAGCTATAAATATCTACCATAAATCATAAAATATATAAAAAAATTATTGATAAGATAAGTATGCAATCTTCAAAAAACAATTGATTTACGATTTATAAATACTTCAGCCGGCGTCCTGGCATAGGGGTAACGTGTCTTCCCCGTGATCTAGGTGTCCCGGGTTCGAGTCACGATTTGGGCATGGTTGTTCTTCCATTGTTCTATCTGTGAATGTACTCTCCTGTAAAAAGGGGCTGTGCAAGCGAATGTGTAATGCGTGAGTAACAAAGTCGTACTGTTGGCGCTACTAAAAAAAAGAAGGTTCGCTCCCCCACCGGCTTAAAAGGGGCTTAACAGCGAGCTTATCTATAGCAAGTACCTTAAGAAACAACAACAACATGAGTGCTTGAACTGCTGGGAAGATTCTTTAGTGCTTCAATTTATGTATTCTTCCTTTCTTTCATTAAAAATATATATTGTTGATGTAGAGAAGTGGCTCATGCACAGACCAAGAAAAAACTTTGTAATTAAAATTAGGATTTTTCATATAATTTTTGTGATCTTTATCTTTTTTTTAAGATTCCAGTTGAAAAATAAAAGAAATAATTTTAATTATGCATGACGCTCGCATTCTACAAAATATATAAACAACAAAGCAGTCTCATCAAAAGAATGTTCAAAAATAAAATAAACATTTACACTTTTGCTACATTGTTTACCATGGCTTACAAATAGAATATTTATTAACGGTTTGAGAAGTCTAAGCTTTATCAAAAGCTTTTAAATATTTATGAGGTTGCAATTTTTTTTTATTTTAAACAGAAAAGTGTTAATAAAAAGGAAGTTATTTTGCATAAATTCATCACATTTTTTTTAATGTGAGTATATACTGAAATGCCATCCGACGACAAAAAAAAAAGAATGAATGAATTTTAAACAGTGCTGATTTTTTCTTGCCTCTTTGCATCTCTTTTTATCGTTCTATTTTCTTTCCGTCATTTTTTTTTTTCATTTTTCAAGCCAGCGCAATTATAAGAAACTTTTGTGAGAAAGATGTCTGAAAGTTTTCTGAGAATTTTTCCATTTACAATTCTTTGTGTCCTTTACTTCTGAAAAGAATAAAATAATTAAAAGAACTTAGTTCACCTTGAAATACTGCTTCATAAAAACAAATCCTAATTGCGTACTAGAATAAAAGAAATGTCCTAGTTTGTTACAAAATTTAGAGAGCGAAATGTTCGTTTTTTGTATTTAAAAATATTTAAAGAATATGAATTTCTAAATTTGATTAAATGAATTTAAAATATCATATCATAATCAAATTATTTCACATTAAAAAATAGTCAATAAAATGTGAAATATTGACCTAATCCTGAATTCACTAGTTTGCCACCTCGAGTCGAATACGGCATTTTTAATGCAAAATTGTTACTTTTAATTTCACTTAAATTAAAAATTCATATATATTATATATTTGAAGATCGCATAAAAGTATTTTTGGGAGTAGATTTATTTTGTACATGAATCAGCTAAGAAATAGGAAGAACAGCGAGAATTTATCATTTAATTTGGAAAAATGAAAGCAATTTTATTTTTACAAAACAAATATTTGTTTTGACAAACTATTTTAAAAAAATTTAGCATCACAGTTTTGAGAAATAATTCGCTATTTTTTTCAATTTTTTAAAATATATATTGTAATTTTAATATTGATATGATATAAACAAATTATCTGAAATCTTATATCGATTGCGGAAAAAAATGTATGGATGAGTCTTTCAAGTCATTCATTTTGCTACTTTAACGTTTATGATTTTTTTTAACCATAATCAGGACTTTTATAAAATTGAGACTAAATAATCAATTTATAGTGGAATTTATTATAGTATTTTTTTTTAGCAAAACTGTCATAAACTTGTCTTCAACAACAACACAAATATTTAGCTTCAAGTTTCAATAAGGAAAAATTCCATAATTCCAGTTGATGACTTCTGGATACTCAAATATTATGTTAAAAGTAAAATTCTAAAAATGACTTGTTGCAAAGGAGTTTTATTATCCTGATCTAATCGAAGTACTTAAAATATCTCCTTATTACATTCGGTGAACAAGTTTTAATACGAACTTTCTAATTTCAAATATAGGGTGAAAATTGGTATTGAGTTAACATGCATATTCAATATTTTGCCTAATTACAAACTGTTAACAACTTATTACCTATAATTTCTAGTTATAATTTAAGATTATTAAGATATAATTAACAAATAAATCAAACCAAGAATAATATTTTTTCACAGTCGGTGAGTTAATAAGTAATGTGGTAAATCTAATTACACCAGTAGCAAAGTGTTATTTATATGTTTATAAAATTAAAAATCATAATGTTTGGGGAATTTTAAAATTTTATAAATATGCATACTTATGTGTGACAATTTTTTTTCTCCAACCTCTTTGAATAAATCCTGAAACAAAGCCTTTTTTTCGTATGCTGATATTTTTATTACTTTTAAATTTGCAAAAATATATAAAAAAAAAAAAAATTCGGAGAAATAGTTAATAAAGAATTTAACGATAAGTTTGTCAAAATTGACATCGTTTTTTCTTTATTCTCTCGACTTTTACTATCATGCCAGGTCACACCCTTTTCCTAAAGAATGGGCCGCTCCTGTTTCTTTTGGAAAAGAGGAGTAGAGAGGTAGAGGCAAGTCTAAAGAACTTATTCTTTTTAAATAATTACAAATAGAAAATGGTTGAAGAAACGATCAAAATTATGTTAAATAAAAGTCAGAAACATGAAATCGTTTTTACAATATACAAGAAAATTATGAAAATTCAGCAGCAAATTTGTTGCTGAACTGCCTTTTTTACATCATAACTTTTATTTTGATAGAGAAAAATTATCATTATCATTGTTTTTTCAGTTGGGATATTCGAAACTAGGTATTAAATACAGTTCAGTGTGAAGAGGAATACAGATACACATAAATATGTACAGATACGAAAGTTTCATACATTGATTAAATATTCTTTCTAGTAAAATTAGGATATCAAGTTTTACTAGAATTTGAATGTAAAAATGGGAAATCAAATATTAAAAACAAAATAAAATAGGAAGAAAACAATAAAGGACAAAATATAAATCTATGAAAAAATAAACTACTTAAATGCACAACGCAACGACATTAAAATTAACAGATTACAACTAACATCAATTCAAAGCAACAAAAACAGTTTCTTAAAGTAACAAAAGAAAAGTAAAAATAATACATCAAAATAAATGTTTATTTAAAACTTTATGAGGCTCTGTAACGTAGTATAATATACAAAAAGATGAAAACGAAATTGCAAAATTACTTTTTAAAATTAATGAAATTAATATTGATTAATTATTTGTCGATCTGATTGATGTACCGAACATTAGGCATTAAAATTGATATATTATGCTTTCACTATTCGTTACAATATTTCTAAATGAGTTTCCAGTGAATTCTATTAAAATGAGATTAGAGAAACAGAAAAAACCAGCTGTCAGATTAACTATTCATGGGTTACATACATCCTTTGTTTCCACGTTTCTAGAATGGAATATAGTCGCCTCGTTAATAGTGATGCAGTGCAACAAGGAAGTGAAGCTATATCCACTATAATTACATATTTTTATATTCACTATGGGAACTATTTAAATTTACGCAGTTTTATAGAACAAAATTTTTAACAGCAAATGTAGAACGTCAGGATATTTCCCATAAAATTTAAGCAACCTGTAGTAGAATAAAATTGAGCAAATTATTTTTTTTTCTTTTTATGTGGTATTGGCATAACTTTCAATTGGCAAAAAGTTGATATAAATAATTCATTATTTTAAAAAAGGTGGGGTAGGCTTTCAGATAAGAAATTTTATTATAATCTGAAAGTAATTCAATAAATTTGAAGTGATTTCGATTAATTGATATTTTTTGTTTCATTATGATAAATAGAATAATAACGTTTTTAGAAAAACATTAATAGAGCAAATTCAATTAGATATTTTAATTTAACACTTTACTGTGGGCAAATACAGGATGCAAAGAAAGAAGCGGTATCAAAATTTTATTATTTTAATAGATGGCTTTTTAAATACGTTTAGTACTATAAAAAATTAATTAATTAGATTCAGATAAAGATTAATTAAGATAATAAATTCAATAAACTAAAATTACTGAAACCATATCTTATCAATGTATTAAACAATATATTATTTATTTTAATTATTTATTTTTTTAATATTAAGCTAAATTTCTCTCTAATTCACCTTAGCTGACGCTAATGGAATATAATTGATCATTTAATTAATAATTAAGAACTGAAATAATAAAATAGTGTATTGTCATTAAGAACACAAAAATGTGAAACCAGAAATAAAATTTTAAAAAAAATCAAGGCATCTTTTCATTTATGCAAAAATGATACAAGTACATTGAAATGAAAGCGCTTAAATAATGTTATTCTCCCAAAAGGTGATACAATGAGGTGATCTAAGTGAGATGTTTTATCATTAAAATTTTGTTCTAAACCCAGATATTTTTTAGACTATCCCTGTATTTCAAAATGTTATTTATAAAGATATTTACTCCCTTCGTTTTAGACATTAAAATTTGTTTCTCTTGGCATTTAAAAGTCATTTAATACTACTGAAATACACTCATTTTACTATGATTCATCGCTTACTAAAATGTTAACAAATTGATTATAAATAAAACCTTTCGTCTGAAATCTTTGAAAAACGAAATCTTCATTTTTTAACATATAATAGAAATATTTCTTTTCTTTTAATGAACTTTTAAAAGATATTTGAAGGACTTAAATACCTAGAAAAAGGAAGTACTTAAATTGTATTCATTTTTTGTTAGTAAAGAAATATGGCGTCATTAACTATAAATGAGGGTAATTTTGGAGTTACTTAACAAGCGCAGAGAACGAATAAGATAATAATTACGAAAAGATTTCCTTGGAAAGCGTCTCCATTTTAAAGTTATTTTCAGTTTCTGGAAAACTAAACATCTCTAGCTTTAAAATATTTTCAATTTGTTGTTAGTCCATCAGACAGCTCATTTATATTGAATGTTCTGCAAAAAAGAGCATAAATTCAAATGCAATTACCAAAAATTGTTAAAACTTCATCTCAAATGCTGATTTAAAGTTTTGGTATAAAAAGATGTCAAACAGAATTTATATCATTTTTTAAATTATTAGCCGGCTATGTATAATTATTCGAGATTTAATTTAAAATAAAAAATTTCAGAAATTGTTTTGAGCTCTAGAATATGAGCTTATCATTTGTGCACTATCTAAATCTTAAGGACACTGAAATGCGACAAGATTGACCTAATATACTTCTATGTAAAATTTATTTATATAACAACATTTATAAGCAACATTTATTTTCTCCGTCTCAAACATATTTTAATGTATATACTACATGAATAATAGACCACAAATTGATTTTTCACGTCATAGATGATTTGAGAAAAAAAAATTAAGTTTGTGGTGAATAGTATATAAGTTAGTTAACAACTACGCTACAGGTGCATATGATTCTGTATACAGGTGATGTTACTGGACTGCGAACCACAATGTAACAGGCTCTATCCTCGCGCATCCCAACTCCCCAAATTAGTGACCTCGAACGATGAACCTTCAACCTTCGTAGCAGCTTGTAGGGGCGTCATCTACCCGCAACCAAAGTCGTTTGACTCACTTGACGCAGCAACCCAAAACACATTCGCCATAAGCGTTGGTGCTACTCAACTGGGTACAGGTCCATTAGACAACAGCTAAATTAAATACATCACCACTCAACAGTCATATCGTTCGTCTCACCTCCGACTCACTGGAGGGAGAGTCTATGGTGAATAGCATATAAGCCATTAATAACTACGCTACGCGAGCATATGCTTTTGTATATTGGTTATGTTACTGGACTGCGAAACACAAGGTCCCAGGTTCTATCATCGCGTATCTCGATCTCCCAAAAGTTTTACCAGTTATAATAAAAAAACAATTAAAACTACAAATTTACCATCCATATTAAGAATAATATATCATTTCTAAACAAAAACCATATAAACATTTCTATACTTTAAAAAAAAAACCTTTAATAAGAATTTTTCAAGTTATCTCATTGATGAGCCTAATCAATTAATATGCATTTTCATATCTATTCTTTTTTATTCTATTGTTCTTTGCTTTTAAATATTAGTAAGCGTGTGTTTATATATAATTGTATTAACTGCTTTGCACAGAACAGCTAAATGTTAAATAAACCATACATACAACAAAATCACCTATCAATCAATTTTTGTATACCTCAGCTCCTTCCAAAAATTAAAAAATCGATAGAAAGATAGAAGCGAACAATTCACATTTTATTTCATAAACTAGTCGTAACAGTTTATTAGTTTAATAGAGAAGAGTATCTGAAAAGTGTAGTATTTAGATTAAAATAAAAAAATAAAAATTACTTTCTATTAAAATAATACAAACATTTACAATTTTTGCGAGAATCACTTACTATTTTAGAACAATGGAAACTTTTTACACATATTTTCAAATTCAATAACAATATTCACACTGAAAAAAACAGCAGGCTTGATAGCAGATAACATATCGATTTTACAAAACAGTACTGACAAAACTGACAACAAACATGCATAAGTTCGCTATTAAACAACCGCAGCAGCAGAAATCTCTGAGAAACAACTCACTAGAGATGAATACACTAAAGAAATTATTCACATGATTACTTTTCTTCTCATCTGTGCACCTCTGTTTTTATAGTCCCAATGGAAATTCATCTAAAGTTCTAAAACAAAGCTAAAGCTCGAGTTCTTGTGAAGATATCTCCAATGTTCATGGATAATCGGAAACCATTTTCGTTTCCGAATTCGCCATGCAGTTGCCAAGGTTTTCGTCCAGCCCCGGAATCATTAACCTGGTATCAATTCAACTACAATACACTCCCGATTTTCCGCGGAATTGGGTGGCGCGGCCGCCGCGAATAACAAAAATCGCGGATAATCCGAAAAAAGCTAAAAACGGATATAGCAAAAGAGAAAACAGTCATTCCAACTTTGAAAAATCGTTTTATGTACAATAAAACGTAAAATAAGCAGCAGGAAATGTTTAACTAACGCTTAATATTTTAGTATATCACTCAAAACTAACCTAAAATGCATCTTGTTAATGAAAACAGAAAAGTGCTTTGTATTTATGGGAGGCGTCAAGGATACACAGAAAAATTAATACATATGTACTATTTTAATACTGTAATGTATTATGTAATTACAAAAGCATAACTGTAAAACTACACCTTTTTGAAGAAATCAGTCACTTGTGTTTGCTTCTTTCTTTGGAAGCATTTTCTCTTTGCTTGGAAGCAAAAAGAAAAGAAAAAAAAACTTAATCTGGCAGGCGCGGATAATCGGGAGTCTACTGTACTACTAAAATATTCATAAGAATGTCTGCCTTACTTTGAAACTAAATGCTCAAGGCAACAATATTATAAGTTCACACCAATATACATATTGCTTCGAATAATGATCTCTTACTTAAGTAATGAGCAACTTCACTTTTTTAAATAATACAAAAATATGTTTAGTAAGCAGCCATCTAAGAATAATATTCATAACAAGACCTATGAAGCAGTTCTCCAAAGTCAAAGTTCAAAATCGAGAAAAATGTTAGGTTTTATTTCTCTAATCTGAACTAAATTGTTTAAGAAGACTGAGCTGAAAGTTGAAATAGATTTAATTTGATTGAATATTATTTATCATCAAATGATTTACAAGGATAACAAAAAATTGATTACCTGTTAATTCTTTGGCATAAATGCTATTTAATATTTCATGTCCAATCAAGCATGTAAATTAATTCAAACCTTCAAGTATGCCAATGAATTCAGGCTTTTAAGCATGCGGAATCAAGCTTGTAAATCAATTCAATAATTTAAGTATATCAAATATGTCCATTGCTTTTGTTTGATTGTCAGTTTAAGAAATACCACACTTGTCTGTGTAATTTTCTAATTATATATAGTCTTATAAGGAAGTTTAGAAACTAATATGATTAAGGTACTACAGTAGAAGCGTTACTTAATTGTCTAACTGTCAATTGTTTACAAGAAATTAAATATGAGCCTTAAACTTCTGCGATGTCTATTGATGGAAAAATTATAAAAATATGTGATGATGTTTATTAAATGAAAAATTTTGATAGATACTTGGAGGTTTGAATCATCAGAATGTCGAAATTAGTCTTCAGAGCTTTGATTGAAAACTGAAATTATTTGAATATGGTATTCATTAGAAAAATGAAGAAAAATAATTTTTTTTATCGGTTTGAAAAAAAGCAGAAAATTGGACACCTCAATAAATGGAGTTTCTAGAATTTCTAGAAGTTCTTCCTTTCATTTTCAGAATTAATAACATAAATTAAATTTTTCCAGACAATTACATGATCTGTTTTCTGATAAACTAAATACTGATAATTTGCAAAATTGTATCATGCAAGAATGAATTTTTTGACTATGAGAGCACAGATAGTGTATAGAATTTTAATCTCCTGTATTAAATAGATTATTTCCCTGATTATTAGAAGTGAAATGTTTACAATGAACTTAGAAAATGGTCCATTCTTTTCGAAATAACTTTTTTTTATAAATGATTTAAGGGATGAAAATATAATTATAATTAAAATGATGGAAATAAATTATTATAACTTCATATTATAATTTCAAATTATATGTTTTTATTATATTAAAATTTATAAGAAAATAGTGATTCAAAAATTCAATTTAAATAGAAAATCTAAACTCATTCTGCCTTTCACAAGTTTTTTTTTTAATTTCATCTTAGCTGAATACTTATCTTTTCATACTTTTTTAATAAATTGGATGCTTTCTAAAGATACAAATAAAATAAAAATGAAGATCAGCCATGTTTTAAGAATAGAAAAATTATTCTTTCCTATCGTGATTTCTAAAAGATACAAACTGAATGCAAAATAATGATTACGGTTAATGTAAATAAATATTTGCCTTATTCTTAAATTGTTTTTACTGTCATTCAAAATTTGCAGATATTATAAAGCATTTTCCATCAATATACTTTATTATCAATTTAAAAAAATTTTTTAACTTAATTAATTTTGAAAGTTTAAAGTATTTCACACACACAAAAAAAAAAGAAATTATTTTAATCTTCCAGAGTTTGAAAGGTGTCCAGACTTCTTTTTTTCTTTAGTATTTCAATATGCTTACACATATTATTGTTTTAATATCCATCACATCAAAAAAGTAAATTTAATTTTATGTCTACAAAACTTCAAAAATAATGGCATACCATGTTGTGCAAAAACAATATTAAAATTGCGTGTTTGTCGTCTGGGAAAAAGTGGAATAAACACACTTAAAGTTTAAAAAAAATATGGAAAGCAATATTTCTTTGGCTATACAAGTTGCATAAACTTTCAAGAAAATACTTTTTATTTTCTACATCAGTCTGAAATGGAAACTTTCATTTTTTTTTTACTACGTGTACAAGAATACCGTGCTTGTTTGAGTTTTTCAATATCCTCCCAAAGTAATATTAATAAAATGATGAAACGAGCGATGAAGATATTATTAATTAAATTCAATATTCGAATGGGAGTTCTTGAAAACACCAGAATTGATTGATTCGAAATTTTAATGAAAGAAAGGTTAAGAAAATGAACCATTTTTTAAAGGCATCAAATTAAAAAAAATAAATTGCCTCAATAAAATTATTAAATAGAAAATTTAATATGTTGCTATCTTGTAATTTGCAGATTATTTATAGAACTAAGTTATCAAAAATTGCTTCAACAAAACGCATTTTTACTATTTTAATTAACAAATTCATAGTAAAAAATGATACAGACATTTAATTAAAAATAATGATTAGGCTTAAAAATAACTTTTTCCCCACTGGGAAAATAAATACATTTATTATTATTTTCATATGTTTTTAAAATATAGGTTGTCCCCCAAAAGTGAAAAAGAATTTATTTCCTTACTAGTATGATTAGATATATACTTCCTATTGTAAAGTGTCATCAAATAATTAAAATATATGAAAATATTTTGATCTTATGTAAAAGAAAATAATAAAACATTACATAAATTAAATTTTTATAGTCACCCTTAAGGAGAAATGTTTTGTAAGCAATTATTTGTTGTATACTCACTATAAGGACCTGAACTGTCATGCATTTTTCTATAAAACTTATGGAGATATTAAAAAAAAATATTGTTATACAATTTACAATCAAGGATTCCATTGCAATTTTAAGGATCACATGAATAGCACGAAAAATTATTTAAAGTTCGGAATTAGAAAATAAAACATTTTCTTAAATTTAAAAAAAAATGGGCAAATAACACATTATATGAAACTGTTAAAAATTTCTTCAAAATGAATATCTCCGATAACTATATAGAGTTATAATTTTTTTAGCAATACTTGCTAATATACGATTGAGTTCATCACTTGATTTAAACTTTTTCAGTTCATAGGCGAATGTTTACAAAGCGTAGTCTTCCAATGACTATTCATCCCTTAATTCATTCATACCACTGAATACTCATATATCGTTCACCATTCATCATATTGTTTTCTATTTAGGAAATATAACAAAACGAAACAACCAATGAGTTTCTAAAAATAACACACCGTACATTTATATATATTTGGCACTAATGATGAACATCTTACATGAAGAATGCATTTGTACTATTTCAAAAGTATTGGCATTGAAGATTAATGTATCTTTCTCGATTAAAGTAGCATTCACCTGAAAAAGTTGCATTTTTCAGAAAGAAAAGAATTTGATGTTATTTAAAATAGGACCCAAATGTAAAATTCTTGTCGTCACACATCTAGTTGATCATGCGATTTCTACATCAGTTGTTGGACTCCACGAATGTACGGATGCCAGGCATAGCATTAAAATATTCTCTATAATTCCTATATTCCAACTAAATGTTCGTATAGTCGTCAATAACAAGAAAAAAAATGTAACATCCCTATATCTTTGGCATTTATTCTCATATCTTCACAAAATTACCACCAATGGAAGTAAAATAAAGATACATGTTTGTTGAGACAGAGTGATTGATGATGATGGCGTGTCCGCATTGCCACGAAAGGGAGTTGTAGTAGCTTCTGTGGGTAAGGACCCATGATCACCCTAGGGCAGAAATCTAACTTCTTGCTCATGTGAAGATGACACTCGCAAATTCACATGCACAACCCTTTTAATAGGGGAGCTCCTTCACACACTTCACAGATAAAACATAGGGTGAAGAACAAACATGCCCGAACCCGGGACGACCGGATAATGGGGAAGACGCGCTACCCTTAGACCAGGACGTCGACAGACACACTGATTAACTTAGTTAATTAACATACTTAGTAGTCAGAAATTATTTCATGAGTTATTTCATGCTAATCTATGAACAGACCATAAAGAACTCAAAATTCCACGAACTACAATATAAATGATAATTCAACATAATAACTGACATCAATGTAATATTCTAAGAATTGTCTTTGTAATATCCATGGAAATCACAATACGAATATGACTGACGTTGATATTTTAGCTATTTTAAGCAAAATCTCATCTTTCTTTCATGAAAAATGTAATGTGATGAATGCCTCTATAATCAAAATAGAAATATCAATCATCAAAATGTATATCAGTCATATATATCTAAACGATGAAAGAAATGTTTAAAAATAAAATTTCATGTGTAACTATGTCTGAATTAATAAATAAATCACCTTGACAATACTTCTGATGTGTGGTTGCAATCAGTAGATAATATTTTTCCTCAACACATTCAGCTGTAAAATAATAGTTAAATGCAAAATCACCTAATAAATGGTTCTCTTTTCCCCTGGACTTATTGAATTTCATCCAGTTTCACCTGACATGATAACTCTTAACTTTTATTGATGGGTTCATTTACGCTTTTATGTATATAACATAATGCTTGTAGACGTAATATATTTTTGCTGGCGATTGTTAAAATAATTTCTTGATGTTATGAGTAGTAAACTAAAATGCGATCAAGCAAATATTTTTAGTAGAATGTAACTTTACACAGGTGCAAGAAAAACATTTTATTAATTGGCATTCATTCAGAGATTGCATAAAAATTATTTTTGTAACTTTTTTATTATCAGATCCTGTATAAATTTTAAAAAAATCACAAAAATGTCTATTAATTTATTAATTTTTTTTCATTAAGAATTATACGTTTAACTGCAATATTTAAGGAATTAAACATTTGTTGAACTTCTTAGGACACCCTATATATATACAATATTAAAAAGTTAAATTATAATTTAAATATATCTTTTACACTGCCTAGCTAACAATGTTTATTGGTAGCAAAATTTTAGGGTTTGGTTTGATGGTGTTTAGTTGTCGTGAAAGTAATATATGACCATACTGTGCCATAGATATGGTTAAAATTGAGAACATGTATGAAAACTCAAACCACTAGTCTTTGCAAAATTTTAGGGTAATATTGATTGATACGATACATTATAGGATTAAGATCTTTACTTACAAAAATAAAAAATAAATAAATAAATAAAAATAAAATGTACTTAGAAAATGGTAGGAACGTGTTCAAACAAAAATATCAAGCAAATGTTCGAATTCGAAGGAACCTGCTGCTATTGAAGTTCCTCACTTCGGTATTTGAAACCTTTTCAACTTATATAAGAAAGAAAAGAAACGATTGCCACTTGTATTGTATTTCCGTTTCTTACCCCAACCGAAATATAATATATTTTATTCTAAATACAGCTGAAGAATTTGCATATCGAGTGCATTGAATTTTACAGCACCGTTGGCGATGCGACAAAAGACTGTGAAATACTTGCACGGCTCATTTTTCCAATAGTCAGAATATTTTTATCCGATGGAAGCCTTAAGCACTTCCTGTGGTTTGATCATTGTATTTCCCAATATTTATTTTCCTCTTTATGTAAAGTTTTAACTTGCGCGATATAATACAATATTTTAAACAATCAATGTTTTATAGAAAATTTCATGCAAGAGAGAATATATTATTTTTTTTAAATAGGTCTGAAAAAGTTTTGAATTACTTGTTGATTTTTTTTTTTTTTTGAAAAAGTTTAGATAATTCACTACTAAAATTTTTCAAGTTACTCTCAATAACTCAAAATTACCCCACTATATTCATATTTATATAAAAATATATTCTATTCGACACAATACATTAGTTTAAACAATCGGCATTATATTAAGTAATTCATGCGTAAGAGAATACTTTATAAAAATATATCTAAATTTTTGTGCCTTTATATATTAATTAATTTATTTATTGAAAACAAATGCAATTAATTGACTTCTAAGATGCTTTTAGCTATGCTTGCGAACTCAAAATTATCCTTCTGTCGTTGCGATATATCAGATTATTATTTTGAATTTATCTTAAACCACTTGTTGGCTACCATAAAAATATTCTTCGGATGTGCTCAGTTTTGTTTAAATTTGAAGCAATAAAATGGACATTTTGGGAAAAATCTCGTAAATTCGAATCATAATCATAAAGGGGCATACACCTATACACAGCTAAAAGTAATTAAGTCGGATGTAAATGAAAAAATTGTGTTTCTAATTTAAAAGAAACTAACCTTTGAATAGAAAGTCTGTGCATATCAATATATGTACTATATATATTTTACACTATCACTGCCGGCACTGTCGACAGTGATATGATTGGATTTTCTCTATTACATTTAAAAGCAATGACTATACATTAACTGAATTTTTCTTCTTCTTTTGACTTGGCCATTTATCCCACCGTAAGGAGGATCACTTCAGACATGGGGATGATAATCTTCGACTATAGTGATTGGTTCTTGTCATCCTAGTTGGTATGGAAATTGTGAAGGTTCCGCTATCCTCTACCGATGAATGCACTTTGTTAAGAATTCAGTTAACCACGTGATCTTCCTGGGCGGAACTAGCTGCCAATCATGTATCACGTGGTCTTCCTGTTGTTTAGTATACTTTTTTTCCCACTAGAAGCGAACTTGACTCCTGTACTAGAAGGAGTATTATCTCGGCTCTCTCTTTCTTCCGAGAACTTTTATGTGTAGTTCTCTAGGCCTATTACACTAAGGCGTATTCATGTGCCTTTTGTTGTTGATGTTACCAATAAACCTCATAAAATACAACATGTGTCTTCAAGTCATTTCATCCAGACCACAATCTTCACTATCGAATAAATTATTGTATAATCATGAAAAAAAACGATAATTTATTTATAGACGTGCCTCCTTTGGAAAATGTTATACCGAGGCCAGTACAACCACTCCCAAAGGACTCCATAGAACTCAATAAGAGGCCCATATGAAATCTGTAATAGACCTTAGGACTCAACCATGTTTCCCGCAAATGTTGTTGCAGCGTTCGATCACTAAAAAAAATCTTTGTCTTCGCGTGGGTTGGAGTTGCTGTCTATGATTGATTTGGTCTGATTAAGAGATACGTTATAATTATAAAAATTTGTTTCGACTTCACAAAGTTGGATTAAATGTATAAGAAGCAGAACACCCATTTTAATTGTAGGAAAAATATGAATAAAGAAATGAATTAAAGTATATAAAATGAGAATAAAGTAATTTAAATTAACAAAGTAGAAAATTGAATTCAAATAGTAAATAAAGTAGAATATCACAGACGAAAAGAAACAAATCATCCAAGAATGAAGTGGGTACAGAAAACCAACTCATTCCTTTAATTTCTACGCTTAAAAGAGCTTTTTTATCACATTTTTCGAAAATACCCGGAAGGAAGGTACCTTAATAAGAATATCATGCGGAAAGTTAAGATTAACTTTTATTTCATTACTTTCATTTTTTTAGTTTGAATTTCAAAAGAATGTAAGTAAGTTTGTCTAATTTTGTTTCACAATATCATATTTCATTTTTATAAACATAAATTTTTTTCGAAAATGCCATAGGCCTGTGAAAGCTTGAATGAAATAGAAGTTATCCTTTGATTTTTTTAGGTACAATTTCACAAAATATTTTCTAGTTATTCTACCGTAGAAGAGCTATTCTGCCTGAGCTAAGATGCTTCTAACTTCTTCTTAAGTCTGGATCTTCTTTACCTTTAACTAAATACTATCACCAGGTTTATTTGCAGTTTGTTCATTGGGCTCTCTCATGCTATACTGCATGATTTTTCAACCATTCTAGCTCTATCACTGTGTTTTAATCTATAACTTTCTTTTTAATACAGTTTTCCTCTTTTAAACATGAGAATAGAGAATCATGAACATATATGGGAATCATGAGATAAATGGGAATCATGAGATAAATGGGAATCATGAACATATATGGGAATCATGAACATATATGGGAGTCATGAGATAAATGGGAATCATGAACATATATGGGAGTCATGAGATAAATGGGAATCATGAGATAAATGGGAATCATGAACATATATGGGAATCATGACATATATTGAAATCATGAATGTATATGGGAATCATGAACATATATGGGAATCATGACATATATGGGAATCATGAACATATATGGGAATCATGACATATATTGAAATCATGAATGTATATGGGAATCATGAACATATATGGGAATCATGAACATATATGGGAATCATGAACCTACATGGGAATCATGAAAATATATCTAACTTAAAAGCAATCAATATATTAATACATTCTCGTGTACGACGTATACATAGTGAAAGTATTGTTATTGTCAAAGATTTCGAACCTAAAACTCAGATAACTTTCCATGTTTCAGACATATGAAAAACACACTTTTGGAATCATACTTGACACTTTGTGAACATGATCATTCAAAAGCACCTTCAACTAAATTGCTGCAATTTGGTATATAGTCTTTATAACACATTCGTAGATTGCTATCAGATTTTAAACGAAATCCATTCAGAGGAATTTTGTTTTCACCGAATATAGTTTTACCCGAGAAATGCAAAACAAACAGAGTCAAACAGATAAAATGTGAAGAAGAATTTAACATCTAAAGTGTAGATTCGTATTCAAATTTGGAATCTATTTAATCAACAGGGTGACCGCTTGTCGGTTAAGATTTTCACAAACATTTAAAAGCGATAACTCGGAAACGCAATGGTTTAAATATATGAAATTTGGAATGTTATTTCATGACTACAGTTGTAAGTTTGAAACCAAGGTGGTTCTAATTGGTAGAAAGAAACTCACAAAATCAATATTCGGTTTTCTGTTGTAATGAAATCGTATCTTAGCATTTAAGCACCGACGTTCATGCGTTAATGGTCCATTTCGTAATAATTATTAGCTAATGGCATACGGTTAATAATACACAAGTACATTTATTAAGGATAATATAAGAACTTGCCGGCGTCCTGGGCTAGAAGTCAGACTTCTGCTCTCGGGTGCTGATGGATCTTTACCGTCAGAAGCTACTGCGCAAAAATTTGGCTTAAAAATAGTCACACGACAAAGAAATAAGAACATTTCAGAGAGCCTCCTTTTGAAAATGAAGACTGAGTTTAACAATGTAGTTCACTGAGAATTTCATGGTAAAAACCACATTCACAAAGATTGTAGGTTAGGATGTCTATTCTATCCATTAGTCATTATGAATGCGGTTTGAAACTCCTTATATATACAAGTACACAAAATCATACACAGCAATAGTGACAAACTTACACCATCAATAAAAATCATTTCATAAATCTTTGCCTTCAAGATATTCCAAACTTTTTTTTTTTTTTGAATTTCCCATCTTTGAACATTTTTTTTAAAGTCGAAATTCCAGCTATCTCACGTATTTCACTGGTTTTGATAAATTTTATTCTATAGTCTATAACCATTTATTATCAGAAAGTCTCATTTGAGATTGTGCGACACATTTTAATAATATATAGTAATCAAAATCAGTAAATTAAAGAAGCAGGTTTTTATTTTAAGCACTAATCATTAAAAGAAATTTCGACACTATGAAAGCAAACTCTTCAGTAATATTATATAAATTTCTTTAACACTTTCAGATCTTATCACAGTTGCAGATTCAGCTCTAACATTCGTATGGTATAGTAAAAAGAATGATAGTATGGAAATTTATTAGCCTTAAAAGATAATCTATCAAGCAAATTAAAACAGGAATTGCCGGCGTCCTGACCTAACGGAAGCGCGTCTTCCCCGTGATCTGGGCGTCCCGATTTCGAGTCCCGGTTCGGGCATGGTTGTTTTATCTGTGAGATGTGTGAATATGCCCTCCTATAAAAAGGGATTTTGCAAGCAAATGAATGGCGCGTGAATAGCAAAGTCGTACTCTTGGCCCTAGTTGGCGCTACTATAAAAGCAAGAGACGCTCCCCCACCGGCTTAAATCGGCTGTCTTCGAACAGCGGGCTTGTCTATGGCAAATGCCATAAGAAACAGCAACAAAACTAGTAACAATACATAATTGAATTTGTGGCTTTGTACTCTAAAGGTTTTTACATAATCATATGTTTTACAGGGTTTTCATTATTGTAGTAACATATTTTTAGCAAAATTTGAGAAGTCACATTACAAATTATTGAAGCATAAACCATGAAAGAGATGCTGCATGAAAATTATGTTAAAATAAGTATCTGACATTTATTTCAGAATAAAATATATTGTAAATGTCATTAAATAAGTTTTTATTAACTGATTGTTTATTAAAAAAAATTACAGCTTTTTTATTTTTTATTTTATTAAAAAATTACAGCTTTTTATTTGTGATTTTATTAAAAAATACAGCTTTTTATTTTTTATTTTATTAAAAAATTACAGCTTTTTATTTGCGATTTTAATAAAAAAATACAGCTTTTTATTTTTTATTTTATTAAAAAATTACAGCTTTTTATTTGTGATTTTATTAAAAAAATACAGCTTTTTATTTTTTATTTTATTAAAAAATTACATTTTTTTATTTTTGATTTTATTAAAAAAATGCATTTTTTAAATTTATTTCTCTGAGCATAACTTTATCAATCCTTTACAATAAGCATTTGATCATTAAGAATCATTTTCTACTTTCAACATATTAAAGAAAGATGAGTTTCTTTTTAAAAAATATGATTTTTACGTCTATATGCAAATTATGATATTATCAGATAAAATAATCTCATTTTGTGTATAGGGCTGATAAATTGAACTCATGAGAAATGGGGTTTTCCTTCAATATGTGTTGTGTCAGATATTTTTGAGCAATAAAAATGATTTGTTTTATGTATTCATATCAATAAGAGTTCTTTGACAGATGAACATACTGTTGTCCAATGTTTTGACATAACTCTATTTATAAGCAAATGCAACTGCATTACACCATATCTGCATATGGAAAGTAAAGACATATAAGTAAATACAAAAAAGGCTGTCTATACTAGAATAGAAGTATTTATTCTTTATATTAATAGAACTGTAATCTAATAAAGCAGGAAATTTCCAATATTATTAACTGCATGAACAACAAGCATGTATTTTCCTAATGTATGCGACTGAAATATGTAATATTAAACTCTTAGTATTTGTTTGCAGTGCAAGAATGTTAGAAGGAAAAATATTTGCTTTTATCCGCAGTTCGATAAAGAAAAACAATACGTTTAATTAATCTGAATTACGAAAAAGTAATGTAATATAATGAGAAATGCCATTCAAGTTGGTTAGAATAATAAGTTTCCCCATTTTATTTATTTTCCCAAATCAATCTGATTGAATATAGTTTTCGTATTTATAATAATATGGTTCTCCGCAATGTTAATAAAGTTAGTTATCGCAACGACTGTCATTCGGTAATCTAAATAATTTGTACATTTGCATAAAATAATAACAATTAAGAAATTGAAAAAAAAATCTATTAAATACATAAAACCTTCTAATC
This sequence comes from Argiope bruennichi, assembly GCF_947563725.1. Lineage (NCBI taxonomy): Eukaryota > Metazoa > Arthropoda > Arachnida > Araneae > Araneidae > Argiope > Argiope bruennichi. Next base: position 118,927,491 of record NC_079154.1, read on the forward strand.
TCTTTAAAGTTTTAAATCATTTATGTTTTAATTCGTTTATGGTTTAAAAATGAGAATTAATTAAGGATTTTAATCTTTCTTCTTTGTTGTAATATTTTATATTTCTATGATTTCATTTCTAATATCTATAATAATTAATACAGTAGGGATATCTTTAGTTTCATTCGTAATGTACCGTCCTCCGCTCAATTGAAATCAAGTCGCTCTGGAGCCGAATTTGTTCGAACCTCTTCAGCCTCATTGGATCTTCAACAGAAGTGAGCTTCGATGATATAAAAAAAAAGGATGAGACGAGAGAGAGAGAGATACTTTGGTTTTTGCACTGTGTAATGGCCAAATCCTGAACTCTCTTTATATTTTGCGATTTTAAATTAGTTTGATTTTGAAAACCCCAGAGATTTTAAAATGTTAAACCTGTTTTTTAATTATGTTTAATTTTAGTTGCGCCTATGTCTATGAATAAATGTCTTGTTTATTTTTTAAAACTATGTTTTCCTTCTGAAGACATAACAGTAATATGCTTATTCAAAACACTTATACTCCGAAATTTCCACTAATATCTGCAGAAAACTGATTTTTAGAATCATAATTTTTAGTAATATAAGAATGAGGACCCGAAAACACCACTAAATTAAAATGTTAAGTTAGCCAACGATAAAAAAAGACAAAAAAAGCAAAACATTTGAATTAGTTTCAAAAATTATTAGATTTGTTGTTTCCTACATAAAATGACATTTTGTAAAGAAATAATGAGAGAAAGCAATAAAATACGAGACATAAGTATAAAAAAAATGTTTAATTCTTGTATCTGATGGTATGTTTTAGATTTATTATAATCTGTGGTTTTGATGTCTCTCCGTTAATGCTTGTTTCTTAAATAGAAAAAGAAAATGAACTAAAAATGGTTTTAAAATACATAAGGAAATATTTAGAGAACTATGCTCAATTTAGAAAGTTTTCAGAACACATTAATTTGATAAATTTTCTGAAAGGTCAAATAATGTATATCTACAATTTAATTCACTCCCTATATGAACTCAATAAACAATAAAAGCAAGCAACTAAGCTGTTTAATATACAATATTATACGCTTCCCACGCTTGTTTTCTTTTGACTCTGTTATAGTCTCCAATGCACGCTAAGTATTCGCATGCATGAAGAATACACTGGTTTCATCAAAAATTCTCATTGCCAAGATTTTAATGAATACCAGCTTTTCCAAGCAGCCGCAAGTTCAAGGCACCATTTTTGAAATTTCAATAATGACAGAGAAAAATGCTTGATTTAAATGTTTTATGAAAATAAGAGCTTAACATTAAAATGAGGAAATAGCAGTTTTGAAAAAAAGAGACAATTATGATCAGTTTAAATAAGAAATGAAGGACTATTTCATGCTACAAGTAACTGTGCAAAATTCGTTTAAAAATATGTAGTAAAATCTAAAGTAAATATTTCTCACTGGCTTCTACTATAAATTCACACAATACTCCGGGTTTGAACAAGGGTTAGTGAAAGTGATTAATAAAGAATCGAAAACAAAAAAGACCACTGAAAATAATTAATAAACAACGGAATACAAAAATTATCACTGAAATATGTGAAACAAATCTTTCTCTTACAAATAATGGAATGGAAAGACGAAGTGTTTCAATAACTTATAATGTAACTGTGCCGAGCCAGTGTATTGAAAATGCATTTCTTATTTAATAAGAAAAACTATGAACATTACCAGAATCGATATAATCGATACTCGCACAGAAATTTTTGAAGATTATTATTGTACTTATTTAAATATAAAACAGATTTGAATTTACTGGGCAATTAAAGCGGAGTAACTCCTGATTATTTTTTTTAATATTTGACAATTAAATTTAAAATGTTATTTCAGCAAAACAAGTTAATTTTACATATATATATTATATAATTTTACATATATTAACAATTAATATATATATATATATATATATATATATATATATATATATATATATATATATATATATATATATATATATATATATATATATATATATATATATATATATATATATATATATATTATTTTAAAAAAAGTATTTAATTTATCAAATGGTATTTGCCTCAAAACACTGTATCCAAAATTTGATGATTCTTAATAAAATAATTTAAAACAGAACTGGAAACGCATTAAAACAAGAATAAATTTATTCATCAGTTTATGAAAATTATAAATATATAAATTTATAAAAATGGGGGAACTTTCAAAAGTAAATGTATAAAAATCTAGCACAAACATAATTTAATTCCACTATATGCGCATACATTTACATAAATTTAAACTTTTGTTAAAAATATGTGACTTTAAGTAAACAAGAGATAGAGTCATTTTATGTTAAAAAATTACACACTAATGAATTCCTTTGAAATAAATAATAGAAATAAAAAAAGATAATTAAATTAAATAAGGTATATATGATTTTTTTTAACTTAGAAAAGTGTTTTTGATAAAGTTCGCCTGTTTCATGAGAAAACATTTTATATTATATAAAAGTATTACTTTTCATTCTATAAAAGAAAATAATGAACTTTAAAAATAATTTTCAGCGTAAGTCTTTGCTTTTGATGTCTCCTTAATAAATTTGTAAATAGAATTTCGAACCCAGACAGTGTTTCTAAATTGAAACAGCTTTTCGCAACAAACTCAACTAAATAACCGCAACAAAGTTCATTTAAGAGAGGGGAAAAAAGGTCAGACTACAAGAAATGCGATTCACAACTTTATCACTAAAAAGAACTACTAGTGAACTCTAATGAAAAAATCGTAAAATCAAAAAATACGCTTCAAAATATTTTTTTTCTAATAGAAAAACAGCTTCAACTGCAGATTGTGGCCATACAAACAAGCTTTAAAATTTAAATGAAAAAACATAAAAAAAGAACAACACTGAAACAAATTTTATCGTCAAAACCTTTTCTTCCAAAGATTTTTCCACTTTCCCTATCAAAACAGGTATAAAAGAAGTTTTTAAAGGCTCTTTCAGTTACCCTGCAGCCATAAAGCGTGTTTCTTTAAAAGTTATTTAATGTTATCAAGATGCATCTTCACTAGTTGCATCACTAGATGCATGTTACCAGACATCATTATGTTTATGACATTCATTTCGGAATCGTTAAAGTAACATACTTAAGTAACATTCTCATTTTGGACACATAATAATGACATTACATTTTCTCTTTTGCTTGTAAATGATTCTTTATAGCTCTAGCCAGCTTGGGAAAGAATGTACTTAAAATATATATCTTTTCTTATGTAACATCATTTTGACTTCATTATTTATAAAATAGGATCATTTTTGAAATAATCTAATAAGGGAGGGTTTATTAGAATAGAAAATAAAAAAATAAATAAAGTGATGCACCAAAAGTTCTTGTGTTAGAAAGTCATTTCTAGATTTTTTCTGTTTCCATGTCATTTTTTTTGGCATATTCTACATCAGGAATACATTACATGAAATTGTTTCAGAAAGCATTTCTCATCAATTACAAAATTCAAAGGTATTCAAAGGTATTTAAACTGTAATTTCAAAAGGAATTCTTTTAAATGAGTTTCAAGTGCAATAGAAGTGATATAACAAACTAACTTTTGCAAGTAAATAATATTTACATTTGAAACAAATCATATCAACTTTTGAAATAAAATATATTTCCAAATATTTTCCTTTAACTAAAAAAAATAAAAATAGCAATATTTTTTTTTTAAAAATTAGATTCTATGAGAGAAACTACATTTCACATCCTTTTACTGCTTTCATTCTTTGTTTAAAAATTCTTTAAAAAATAATAATAATGATAATGTACTATTTGCATTTTTAAAAAATATATGCTTTGAATACTTCACTCTAAATAAATCAAAAAAATGTTTGTGAAGCTCTACACAAATGCAAGGGAGTTCATCTGCAATAAGTATGTATTGCTATTTGATAGCAGAAATGATCTGTGATATAATTATTGGATGTTCGACGTGATCCGAAACTTATTTTGTATTCGATGATTTCAAGCAGAGGAAACTAGATAATGTAGCAAATCTGGTATGGAATACAAAGATGAATTTATATAATAAAATGAAGCGAAGTAGACGATATGTATTCCATAAATTTGTTGCAAACTTTAAACCATTTTATGAATATTCAAAAAATTCCCGTTTAAAATGTTATATTTTTATAGCAGCTAATGCCTTATGAATTTGAAATAACAATCAGTATATAGCTAAGCATTCTTGCTAGCAAATTCCCATTTTTAATTTTAACCACGTTTTTCATCTAGTTATCTACTGACTTCTGTATCTTGTTCTGAAAAATTGACTTATTATTACTTTGTAGAGGTCATAGTATTAGAGTTGATTCCCGAATACAATGGCTCGAACCTCTGCGTCCACATATCTACTTGGTAATGGTTCTTACGCAGTTGCTCACACGAATATTATTTGTAATCAAGCAGAGAAGATTCATGCTCTTGTGGTGAAAGCTTATAAGCGAATTAACAGCTACGCTACCCGAGCAATTGCTTTTGTATCGTGGTTATGTTACTGGACTGCGAACGACAAGGTCCCAGGTTCTATCCTCTCTCATATCAATTCGCCACACTCTATATGCATTGAAACAAACATGCTACACAGATTAATTATTACAGAATGCAATAGTTTTCTTTAGATTAATGTAGACCATTATTTAATTTCGTCAAGCAGTGATGTTACATTTTAATTCCGGAATAAAATAAGTAGTACCTGTTTTAGCATTTTTCTACTTAATTGTTTTCTCTTTCAATTAATTAGCTTTATCCATTCATTAAAGTAACTTATATATTGCCTTTAAAGTTCAATACATTAATATGGCTTTTAGTTCATAAAATGGCTAATGGTTAAATATGGCTTTTAGTTCAGAATAAATATATTGCATGCTAAGATAATATTAAAATTAAATGTATCTATTTGACGAGAAATATCGAAATGACGAAAATCAATAAAGGAACGAAAAATATTCTATCTGAGGAAAACAATGGCGTTCTGCAATAAGTATTTATTCAATAATGCATCAATGATTTTTTTTTCTCAAGAAGGCATGATCAAAAATTAAGATAGATAAGTTGAAATAACAATCACAAAGGATTTCCTCTTTCCCATCCTGCTGAAGCAACTTGTTAATCTAAATGATAGTGGTAGTGATAGAAAGAGATCGAATATCTAGAAGCCATCACGGCTGCAGCATACAGCCGCTCTTTGTACAAAGTGCAATTCATCATTATAATGGAGGTAACTTGACCCCACAATATTACTTTAACCACCAGGAAAAAGAGAGCTTCTAACTTATATGTCAATTTCACATTCACGTATTTGTGTTGCACTCCACGTACCAATATTTCAACTGGTGGCAGAAAATAAAAAGGTAAAAATGATTCTTAATTAAATAAAATGAAATCTCGCCATGCTTTAAAAACCTCAATATCAATATTTAGCAAATAATATTTTCATTTTTATAAAATTTTTCATAGTTTTCATTCATTTAATTTTTTTATTAGCTTTAATATTCAAAATTAGCTACATCAAAATTTTGTTAATACAACATATGTGATGTTTTTAGTTATGGTTATTTTTAAATAATATACTATTTTTTCTAATAATGAAATATTAAAATGGTTTGGGATTGAGACTGATTGAAGAAAAGAAATTCATTGAGCCTTTTAGAAGAATTAATTTTATGCTTTTAATCAATTGAAGAAAAGAAATTCATTGAGCCTATTAGAAGAATTAATTTTATGATTTTAATCAATTAATGAATTAACAAATCAAGATACCTCATTGTGTTTTGAATTAAAATACTAAAATATCCAACATTTTGTTTCATTAATATATTTTGCGAAAATATATAATAAACCTATTCTATTCCTATTATTATTAAAAATTATTACTAATTCTTTAAAATAGTAGTGCTAGATTTTTTGTTTAAGTAGTATTATATATAATTAAAGTTTTATTTATAAATCTTGAGGAATTTTTGAGGAAATAAAAAGATAGCAACTCTAACCGTAAACGATAAAATAAATTATTATAGCCTTTAAAAATTTCAAGAATTCATAGATAATTAATTTTCAGAGAAGGTAAGGAAAACTAGGTAGTGTATGCAATGTATTAATCTTAACAATATTTATGAACGATACAAAAATGTGTCCTTCTTAACAATCGCTTTAAATATTCAATGAGATAATTCTCCAATGCATGAGAAACTATTGCAATCTCAGATGTAGTATTAAATATCATCTGTCCCCCTCGAAACCGGATCATTTCATATATCCCTGGAAAGGCAGATTTCAATAAATTTGTCTGAATCCTATTTATTATCAAATAGCTTAGAGGGATCGCATGAGTTGGACGACTTTTCATTTATTAATTGTCATAATTACTTAGTCTATGTCATCTCTAGCATTCATTATTTCAGTTAAAAGGGTGTCACTCTTATCAGAGGATTTTCGCCGTTAGATATGATTGTGTTGAAAACTTTGAAACGGATAGACATGGTGTATTGATGACAAAGCTATAATTCAATATCAGTCATGTCAGTATCAGTCATGTTGTTGTGATGAATGATTGTTGTTGCTACTTTTTTATTACTCCAACTGCGAATAAATGAATTTATATAAAATCTAGCATTGTATCAGTTTCAAACTCATTGTAATTCAATTAATCGTATGTATATAGAATTTCAAAATAGCTCTTAGTATTTAAAAAACATAAGATTCAAATATTCATAAAGACATATTTTCAATCATTGTAACCCCCGGGGGGGGGCACCTCGAAATGAGGATGAGATGCTTCCGACATAGTGGTTGGATCTCGCCACCCTGGTGGGTACACTAATAGGTGGGGGATCTGACTCCTCCCATCGATGTCGGGACGTACTTCCTTCGGGGAGGGTTGTACCGTGGCCGGTGATGACCATTAGGACTCAACTACAGTTCCCGCCAGTGTTGCTGTTGCGGGGTCCGGTCATTCAGTTTTATGGTTTAAATCCGTGTACTTTCATGGCGGGTTGGAGAGTCAGATGGCTGACTTTCCAATCATTGTAAATATGTCCACAAACATTGTAACAACTAAATTTTACTGAGAGTTTCACAACAAGTTCTACTCCAAGGGGAAATTGTACTTAAACTTTAGTGCACCTTTTATTCATCCTCATTTAAATTCCTCATTTAACGTAATTTATTTTTGCAATCTGAAAATTCTTCACATTCTGCTATCATTAAGTTTATACTGAAAAAAGAAGAAAAAAATAATAACAAACAATAAATGTCTAAAAGATGACAAAACACGTGCTATCGTATAATCAACATATCAAAGCTAAAATAATTCTCATGTACTAGACTAGATTTAGAAGAGTGAAATATACTTGAAAGTCATTTAAAGACTAGAATTTAATCTTTTACTAATTTAATTAATAGGTATTTATTAATTGTGAATCCGTTTTTGGTCTTTTTTTCGTTTCCTATTATAATATCAATCAAATTTTAGTATTTAATATCATATTTTCTAGAAGTCCTTTTACTTCTATTTCATAATCCCCGGGGGGGGGGCACCTCGAAATGAAGATAAGATGCTTCTGGTATGGTGGTTGGATCTCTCCACCCTGGAGGGTACACAAATAGTTGGGGGATCTGACTCCTCCCATCGATGACAAGATGTACTTCCTTCTGGGAGGGTTGTACCGTGGCCCGTGGTGGCCCTTAGGAATCAACCACTTTTCCTGCCAATGTTGTTGTTGTGGCGATCCGGTCATTCAGTTTTATGGTTTAAATCCGTGTGCCTTCGTGACGGGTCGGAGAGTCAGATGGCTGACTTATTCTATTTCATTAGAGACTTAGCTGACTTATTCTATTCATCTAGACATTATTGTATTTCATTTCATACAGTAAAAGATTTTTTTAAAAATTTAACAGTTTTTTCAGAGTAGGTCATTAATATATGTTTAAACTCATTTCAATGAGAAAAACTATATTACACTAATTATTAATTAATTAAATAATAATTAATTAATTAATAAATAATAAATTAGCATATTTTTTGAAAGATGATATCTTAAATTCTAATTTGTACAGACACACAATTCTAGATTTAAATTATGCCTGCTATTAGTCTTCATGTTGTTTGCCTCAATCAAGTTATAAAAATATACAGTCTCTTTAAACAATTTTTTTCTCAACAATAAATAGAAAAATTGTTATTTTTTCTGTAATTTTAACATTTAAATTGCTATTAAAAATTTATTTCTATAAAAATAACTTTGGTTGAGGCACAACACATCCACTCTTTCATACAGATTATTTTGATGCATAAATAATTGTATTTAGTTAATTTCTTGTTGAGTTATGATTGTTTGAATGAAGCAACATAGTGGAAAAATATCATTCTTCATAAAATGAGTTTTATAAAAGATCGAAACTAGAGTTTTCACTGAAAGTACCTCAAGAAAAATAATTATAACTCGAGAAATATTCCGAATATTGACAACCTCTTAGTATCATTTGGAAGCTAAAGGATCAGAGAACAATTTGAAGAAATAAAAATATATTCGATATTTTGAACGATTTTCAAAGTTTCAAGTGTGTACGTATACACCTTAAACATACAAAAAGAAAGTATTACGATATTTAAAAGAAATCAAACTTTCATTAAATATTTAATGAATCATAATATTTTAACTTGCATACGTAAATTAAATTTTTTTTGGAAATTTCTTATATTTTTCGTTAGCATAAAATAATTAAAAAATGGAATGATCCAGAAGAATGAAATTTAATACCCATTTTTTCGTAGTAACATTATTGTTTTATATCGAATTTCGGAATAATACACAAAATTAGACAAGTATTTTGCCAGATTTTAGAGCAGTATTTCTTCACAATATTATGAAATCCCTTTAGTATGTATTTAAAAGTATACGAGGAAATCAAAGAGAGAACTAAGTTTCACTTTTTTTATAATTATCAACAACCATTATACTTTATATGTACAAGTCGTCCCTTGGTCTTCTAACAAAACAAGAGTATTAAATTTCTGCCAACAAAGTGACTTATGAATAGGCATATTGGAGAGCAGGATGTAGTGACCTTTTGAACAAAGCAGTTGTATGGCATTATTGCGGGAGAGTGAGGAAAATTAACTAAGTGGTACATAATTTGTGATTTGTATAACAATTACTTCTCTAAATATTAAATTCCCAATAGTATTTCTTGTCTTTAGAAAGATATAACAGGAACACTTTAAGACAAGCAATATTGTTTTCTTCTGTTTCATAAAATATTCATGCAATAAAAAAAAATCACATCTATGCATAATGGTTTATATTATTTTTTTATATAATTCAATTCAATCTAAGACATTCAAATAAAATCTTTTCCAAAAAAAATTTGCAAATTCTTAGCATTTTTTATTTTAATTTCCAAATTCGTGATATCACAGCTGAAGAAACAGTCTTCTTTTCCTGATCAAATTCGAAATCAAATCTACTGTCTGTTCTTTTGTACAAGAGTAAATTGCGTGATGTTTGTCCCATAAGAGCAGCATAAATATGTTGCAATTGGCGATAGGCGAGGATCGAACTCGCAACCTTTGGGTTCGTAGCCGAGTAACAAGACCACTAGACAAAAGAAATTTCTCATGTCTCGTAGCTGTTATCTGGCTTATAAAGCGTCACCACAAATAAATACGAAACATTTTTAAAAAGTGAGTAGAGTAATATATCTTAGACAACACAAGCATCATGAATTTTCTGAAAAACATGTCTTTTTTTACTATTTTTCATCAAAACAAACTTTGAATCTGAATATAAAATAGCGCTTTTTGCTCTGATTATTCATTTGCGTGGGAAAAAACGGTCATTAAAAACAAGTGATATAGGCGTTTATAATTAAATTAATTTTCAAATAAAACTTAATGTAATTTTTAGAAACGCATTATAAAGATGCAAAGTAAGAAAGAATAATTTAAATTAAAAGGAAATATTTAGAAAATAAATGTTATAAATATATGCAAATAAAATATTGTGTTGAATCTTTTGGGAATTAACTGGAAATAAATATTGATGTAAATTTCAGAAAAGCAACATCTAACATGAAAAATATTTATAAGAAAGACTAATTAAAAGTTGAAGAAAATATTTAGAAAATAAAAATATTATAAGTATCAATCAATAAAATGTTATAGGGAATCTTTGAAGAAATAATTGGAAAAGCGTAGTAAATTCGTCTCAGAATGCTAAAATACGAGAATTGTTTCCACCAACGATTGAGTTTGTGAAATGGATAGATACCCATTATATTTGCTATTGTTCTGTATATTTTCATGTGTGCAGCAGATGAGGAAGATTCTGGTTCAGATATCGTCCTTGTCATCCGATTAAGACATACAATTAGGATTATTACCTTCTGTGTTATTTAAGATAAAATAGAACAAAAAAGGAAAAAGAGCATAATCATTTTATAATCTGTAAAAAAAGAGTTGAATAACTTTATCAAAATTATTATTTTCTTAGATTATTTAATTGTTTTCTAATGAAAATCGTATTATAAAATAAATGTACAATCCAACAGAAATGAAGCATAAAAATAATGTAAAATGCTTCCATTAGTTTTAAATATTTTATTCAGAGTAGTCATATTTTTTATGTTCTTTATCTGATTCTGTAATGAGCATTTCATATGTATTCTTATTTTGATCTTAAAATGTTAAAAGAAGAATTTTGTCTTTTAAAAATCTTCTGTTTACATCTCGCAAAATTAAATTTCACTTATAATGCCAATTAATGATTATTTTTCTTTTTCATATTTAATCAAAACGGTATTTGCATTATGTATCGATATTTTGCTCAGAGTGATCAAATTTTACATAAAGCTTAAAAATTCTGTCTTTTATTTTTCATTGCTGCTTTTTAAAATATCTTAAATATCTTTCTATATCTTTTTTAATATCCTAAATATCTTTCAAAATTAAAATTTCATTCAAAACATATTTCCTCTCCAATATTTCATGTTTGTATATTCATATACCTTATTTTATATCATTAACCTATCCAAAAGGGCTATTAACCCTAAACGATATTTGCAATAAGGTTATTTGCACCAATATTTGCAATAAATTATTTGCAACAATATTTGAAATAAAGTTTCTATAATTTGGTAATATTAAGAGATAATAAAACTTTTTTGAAATATAAGCTATGTAGGATCTTTATCAATGTTTTAATGGTAAGTTTTCCCTTCATTAAATATATATCAAACACTGGTGAACAGTTTTTAAAAACATAAGCATAAAAAAATGAGAATTTTCAGAAAACCAATGTAGATTAAGAATTATCTAAAAATTTTATAACATTTTTTTTCGAAATTTAACTAATGTTAGAAAAATATTTTTTTTTTAATTGAAAAGATTCGTCTGAAATATAATATTTTTAAATGTTGCTAGGCAAAGAATAAAATCAAATACTTGCATTAGTTATGGAACCTAAATATATTTTGCCGCAAGGAAATTCGAAAATGTTATTTTCCATTTTAGCAGCTGAATTATATATCAAATCAGAAGAACATTACAATGCTGTAGAAGATTCTAAGAAAAGTTTTTGAAATACTTGTAAAATTTATTTTTCCCGTCCCCAAAAATGAGTTTTTCCGATAAAAGATTTTACATTTTCTCTTTTCGTAACACTGAAGTTGCTAAAGTTTATTTTTCATCTTCTGCAAGATTCACGTTTTCTTGATATTAAATAGTATTTTAGATATTTCAAATACGGAAGAATATTATAAAGGAGAAGTATGGTAAGTTAAAAAAAGAATAAACAGAGGTTTTATTAGATAGAATGTACCAAAAATCTAAGAAAAGCTGTATACATATTTTTCAGACTACACCAATATCAAATCCATTATATTAACTATAGTATTATTTTATCTAATTTTTTAACATTATTATAAAAACCGAATCCAATTTCTCTGAGGGTATGTTTTTATTTTTAAAACTGCTTGAAAAGGAATTTTAAATAACTGGCTATTAATGTGTGCTTTTTAAAAAAAATGTTCAATTATTTATAAATATTTTGAAAATCATTTCTGAAATGAAAATAATTTCCTTCTGCTGCGAAAAAGAGGAAACAATATATTTTTAAAATGAACCACAAAATGTTAAATTCAGAAGGACACGCACAGAAAAATAGTGCAATAACAATAAAAAAAAATCATGGCACTGAAATTCGTCTGGAATTAAGAAATAATTATTTGAATAAAATATGTTAATGTTTTAAAATTTATTCCAGGAGCTTTTTTGTAATAATTGTAGCAAAATTTAGTGATCTGAATTTTACACTCTCTTTTAGTCCTACGAATAATATTCACTAAAATATTTTTGACCCATCAAATTTCAAATAAAAAAAACATTTCAATCTTTATGTATATGAAACATAACTGCCTGTTTATCGGCTTTTCCGAAAACATGTTAATTCAAAAATGCAGCTACAGGCGTGGAATTTCTTTTGTGGCATTTTTACTACATTTCTAGACTTTTATCTACTTTTGTACAAAGCACATCAATTTAAAGTATAAATGCTCATCAGTCTACTCCACAGAGTCAATGTAGCCCCACAGTCTACCCCAAGTCTATCGTGTTCACAGTGTCAGAATGAAAACGATAATTCAAAAATGCAATTCGATGGATGGACAAAATGAATCTTGCAAAATTATTGATAAAATTGTAGGTTAGTATCAGATAGAGAGAAAATATATTAAGATGCTTACAGTCTGCCTATTTGTATGGGAGCAACTGAATATGATAGCTCAAAATTATAAACTTATACAAATTAAACTTGATTTGTGTTCATATCACCAGCGTTGCATCCATCAAATCATCGAAAAAGACTGATGGGGATATGTAAGTTGTGTTTTGTTGTTAATATTGTAGATATGTTTTGAATTTCGAATAGCATTGAAGAAACGGAAAATACTTAAAATATGTGTAATTTTGGCATCAATTGAATTAAAATTAAACATATTTGTATTGTGATAGTATGCAGCTAAAATTCGGGAGGAATATTTCGCGTAAGGTTGCATGATGTATGCGCCATTTTTTACATTATTTGATTTAAATTTATAAATTTTAATTCAAAAATATTGTAAAGAAAATTTTTCACTATTACATTATTTACATTTTAATCATTTATGCAACGTTATTTTAAATGTGTTAAGAAATAACTTTTAAGTGTCCTAAGTCCAACCAGACATCAAAATCATTTAAATACAAAGTGATACTCGTACAATGAATAGTTTTCTATATAGGACTATAAAAATAATTTTAAAACTGATAAATTTAATTTTTTATATTTTAAAATCCTGTGGATTATGTAGTCTATTAAGTAAACAACAAACCATAAAACATTAGAAATCTAACCTTTCACACTTCATTATTGGTGTCATGATTCGGATCCAATTGTAACTGGGCTATGAAAGGAATGTTTAAATAATAAAATTATTCCATGGCAATTAGTTGCATTAATTCTAATTACCGCCTTTTTTTGTATAGTTTGGTTCAAATTTTCGCATTTTTTAAAAAAATATTTTTATTAAAATTTATTATTACAATACTTACATCTTTATTCTTTACTCAATATTATTCTAAATATGTAAAAACCTAAAAGTCTAGCTAACCTTGAAAATCATTTAAATATAAGATTCATTCTTGTAATGAATATATTTTTTCATCTTTTATGAGACTGTGAAAATTATTTAAAAACTAATAAATTTAAACATTCATATTTTAAAATTCTATAGCTTATGTAATCTAATATGAAAACAACAACTCATAAAACTTTAGAAATATAGCATTTTATACTTCATTATCGGTGCCATAACTCAGACATAATTGAAATTAGGCGAGGAAAGGAATGTTTAAATGATAACATTATTTCAAGGCAGTTATTTGAGTTGATTGTCGCAACATTTTTGAAAGCCCCTTTGTGCACGCAACTTATTGTGGGCAATCTGCATTGCTTGAACCAAATATTAATACGAGTATTACACCATATTTAATAATGTAAAGACATGATATAATTCGTTCACTTAATTATAGCTTGAAGTGGGAAGACGCTTTAGAAATAATGCAAAAGTATCAAAATTTACTATTCGCTCTTAAATGCTTATAATTGAGTAATTTAATCGCGTTACGGAAATTACTGCAACCCCAATTCTTCAGAGAACTATTACTAAATTGGAT